>NC_142931.1:108959781-108999781 GCF_046866305.1 Octopus bimaculoides
CTTCCAAATCCATTCTTTGAACCTCGGAATCCTTTTGGTATGGTTGTATTATCTCCGCATCGTGGAAATTTGCAGCACTGAGAATCTAGTGGATCTGGTTCCATAGTACAGCTTGATGGCACGTGTGAAAAGCTTTCGCATCTATATAAACATAGTGAAACTCCGTGAAAATTACTTAAAAAACTAATTGTTAGGAACATTGTCTTTTTTATGCTTCTACTAGAATCCCTGTGTTCTTTCTCACGTAGACTCAATAACTTCTTTAACATCGTGAAGTAGCTGCTACAGTCTATTTACCTCTTATTTTATTTCTTTATTTCCCACAAGGGGCTAAACATAGAAGGGACAAACAAGGTCAGACAAAGGGATTAAGTCGATTACACCGACCCCAGTGCGTAACTGGTACTTATTTAATCGACCCCGAAAGGATGAAAGCTAAGTCTACACACCACTTATGAACGTTAGCACTCTAATGTAAACCATACGTATACCAAATTGGAGATGAAATATGTCACAAGCAATATTTTGTTAAAAAATAATAATAATAAATAAATAAAATAAATAAAAGGAAAGGAAAGGAAACATTGAGATAAGTACTAGAATAATTTTATTTCTTAAGACAGTGTCTCTTGGTTGTAAATAACATGAAGCTATTTGCGACACGAAAATAATTTTTAAAATTCTATATAAAAATGTGAAAAATTACTATTAAAATTCTAAATAGAAATTCTTGATAACTACTCGTATATTTCTTTTATCGAAACACGAAACATTCAATAATATTCGAGAGTTTAATCATATTTGTAGGTTAAATGTTATAAATGTCATTTTAAAAAAATATTTACGTAGTTTGTACGCAAAATGTGGCAATACAGGACGACCATAAATCCGGATGGACGGATGTGTCTAAACTGATAGAAATGTAGAGTCACTATACCGAGTTCATCTGAAACTCGTAAAATGCGTCGAACTTTGCATCGTTAATGGTGAAAACCATGTTGAAAATGTTATTTATTAATGTAGCTGAATAAGAACTATTGAAAATATACATTTTTGCCAATGTATGTAGATTTACGGTCACCCTGTATATCTTCATTCGTTGTAAAATGCAATACAAATAAAACAAAATTTTGCGAGCTAATACTTTGAAGTAGATTTGAATCTCTGTACAGAACTTCTATCGTGATTGATTAATGATATATTGAAAAATTTAACACTTTGTCGTGTTTTGGCCGTGATATTTTATTAATTTAATAATTTCACAGTATTTAATTCGCTCTTTCATTCTATTTTATTTGAATAAGAAAGATCCTATGTTGAATTTCAACGGAAATCACTCAACAATACGTTATTGAGGCTAGTTGGACAATAGATAACAAATATGATATACATACATACATACATACATACATACATCGTATAAGGTGAATAATACCTGGTACTAGTGAAAGGAGAAAATGCTATTTACAACCAATATGGTAGTAGATATATGACAACGATAACCGCATAGATGGTTGAATGTAGGTTGAAAACATTTCAGTAATCAGCGTCGGCGTTCTCCATTCTGAGTTCGAATTCTGTCAAAATCTACCTACTGTTAATACTACCTATCCTATAAAATAAATATCAAAATATCAGCCAACAAGGTAGACTCTGCGGAGTCACATGACCTGTTGGAAATATCAGCAAGATTTCCCTTATCTCACACGCCCAAGATCGTTCGACAAGAAAGACATATTGGATAATGCAACGATAAATACAGTATATCACGGAAAATGACTGGACAGATAAATCCGGGATATTTTTTTGGCTATTAGTCCAACGAGCTCAAAACGACATAAGCACCGGTCATAGAGTAGAGAGGTGGGTGAACGTCAAGCAATTAGACAAAACTTTCATGGATTACTTCTTGTCAAAGCCTCGTAGGTGTACAGTGTACCGTAACCACCGAAGATAAGAAGAAATATAGTAAATTAATTTAGAATATAGAAGTACCAGTAGACTCATGATCATGCGAATAATCGAGAAATAAATAATTAGATAATAATAATAGATAATATCTATCACAAGTCAAGAAGTGTCATTTCTGACTACAGGATCGGAGTCAAATAAATGGACAAAAGCTCCCTAGACGGACTGTTACCAAGACCAAAAGGACTAAGCCCACGTAGTTGTAAAGGGGTACTGCAGTGTAAGCACCAAAGATTAATGGTAATATAGTAAATATATTTTAGTAATATAGGAATAGTAATATCGTAATATATAATTCCGATTAAGCCATCACTATAAAAAAGCAAAAATTGATTTTCGTGACAGTAAGAATTCAACACGAAAGCAGCTGTAGCACTTCAGAAGTTTGTACACACACACACACACACACACACACACACACACACACACACACACACACACACACACACACACACACACACAAACACACACACACACATCTATATATAAATACATATATATATATATATATATATATATATATATATTTCGGAACTCAAATAACTAATTATGAAATGGTAACCACTCAATCATACCTTTCAATCATCAGGTATAATTTTGTTCTAATAAAAAAATGGATATATTTATGAACTTCCCTAAAAGATTCTATGATAACATTTGGTCTTTTTACTATAACATTAGTTTGTTAGGAATTTAAGTCAATATATAGAATTCTTCAGATGATTGATTCGCTTATCGTCTGCGAAAATATACAATATATAGAAACAATAGCTAATAAAATAAATCTATTTCTCCATTATTCGAAAATTTATTAAATTTTGGTTTCTTAATCTTTTTTGTTATTATAATGTGTAGTTGAGAAATGTTTGAAGAATAATATTGTTTATGTTGTTTTGTTTGGTATTTTCAGGAAGGAAGTTTCTTTTAAAGTTTGTTTTCATGTTCTTCAGCTTGAAAATTTAAATTGGTAAACTAGAGAATTTTCCAATCTGAAGATGAGCGATAAATAAAATGGAACGTTTTTCTCTTTATCAACAAGGAATTTTAAATTTCAACTCAAATTGAAAAACACTAAGAAAAAAAAAAACAATACGAAATTATGAATCGATGAAAATAATTCAATCACTTGCTGAAACTTGATGGATTTCGACTTCGATCTTGGAGATCGGTTACTAAGACAGCAATGCTTTAATGAAGATTTCTGTCAGAATTGGCACTTCTTGACTTACAAAAGATATAATCGATTATTATCATTTCATTATGTATTTCTCAATTATTTGCATGATTATCAGTCTACTGGTATTATGATCTGTCACTGACACTAACACTGTCCATAGCCTATTCTACTGCTTCGGTGTAATTTGTTGTTAATAGTTACTGTGTGTGGTAGATACAGTTTATTATATTGAGCTTAAAATGGAGACCGTAATGTATACACTACCAACGTTCATGTCTTGAAATAGGATCTAATGTGTTACTTGAATTTCAAATTCATGCAATAAGTTCTAACATATAAGGCAACAGCTCACTAGGGAACCTTGCTAACCAATAAGGAACCTCTACGCCGTTGGTCAGCTTCTAAAAATAAAGGCGAAGTTTCTTCCTAAAATTACATCTAATTGTCTTTAAAAAATTACGCCAACTTCGGACTACGGAATTTTACATGAAAAAAGAAAACGAAGCAGTTACTGCTTAAACGGCTCTGATCATTGGTCCCCTCGGCCGTGCCAGACTTGAGATTAACAATAATAACAGCAACAAATCTTACACTCTGTTCCAAGCAAGCTGAAATATATTAAACGAAATGAACAGCAATAAACCAAACGGTCTATTTGTACAACAGCAATAAATACATTAAACACAGCAATTACCGAAAAAATAATATGCATTTGAACATTGTAGCCCTAGAGAAATATTACTACATAACTAGAAACAATTTCATTACCTATCTTGGCATCGGTAATAGCCGTACTTTCCATTTTCACAAACACATGATTTGCTGCAGCCATCATGCCACGTGGTTCCTTCAGCATATGCAGTTCCTTTGTAGAAGCACTTCCCTGGATATATGAAAAAAGGAAATTACCCGTCATGGTTGTATAGCACTGTAATCTCTTGAGAACATTACTGGAGATTTTATTTCTATGTAACATACCAAGTGCAACTGTTCTGAAACTGGAGGTAATTCTTTTACGAAGTATGAAAAAACATTGCCAGAGGGAGTATTTGGTTCGTTGACTAGGATAATACGGGGATCAAATAAATTTGATTAATGAGTACAGCGAAAAGCGAAATCTCGAGAGAAAGATAAGAGAAAAAAGTACAGAGGCTAGTTTGATTTAATAAAGCTATGTAAAGTTACGTAGCTATTATTTCGTCTCATTATGTCTCCTAGATCGGCTTATTAGTTCTAATGTCAAGCTCTTATGGTGCTTAGTGTACGAGAAAAAACATTCAATAGAAAGGGTGTAAAACTAAAGTAAGCTATTTTAAATCAGTTTGAACTGAAGAGCACTGCAATTCAACGAATCACTTAAAGAGTGTATAATATCACCCTTATTTACTGCAGCAAATACTATACTATACTATACTATACCATAGGAGATGACTATTATGATGATGAGGGAGAAAGCTTCGCAGGAGTAGAGTAGTGGACTAAAATGCCTTTCAGTAATAAACTGCGTCTCTCAATCTTCAAATTTTTTAGATCATTCTGAATTCAGCCTTATCTTTTAGTCGGTCAGAGTAAGATAATTACCAATTTATATTGCAGTCGATACAATTGGTTCTACCCACCTTACAAATTTGGCTTTACATCTTATTATTATTAGGTTTTAAAAGCCCGTAATAAATTGCCTGTCAGTATCTATTATCATTACTTATGCACTTGGTTTTGATTTCTAGCCTCCAATCGAACTACTGACTCATACTTATAATTTATCTCTTCAAGGCGTGTAATTAAGCTTTAGCAGTACTCTAAGTGGAATCGAATATATGAATCGTGGCACATCCGTTCAGTAACTGTTCCAGTGACGTAATAAAAGGCTGACAGGTTCGTCGCCAAAATGTTGTTGGTTTCGGGACTGAATTTTGTCCACAAATGCAATACTATTAAAGAAAGAAAGAAACGAAAGTCAGTAAGAACGAACTTCAAGATACCTGCGACATGCACTGGTGTTGAAAGGTCGGGGCTAGCAGTTGAAGGTAAGCATTGAAGCGTGTTGCAGCAATCATCGTCTTCGTCACGAACAATTCGGCACCCTTGTGGAGGTCTTCCCAAATATGAACATCTAAAGTAGAATCATAAAGACAAGCTGAAAACTATATTCCATGCTAATTTTTTTTTTTTTTTTTCAAATTACATTGTACTTGTTTTTCTTTGTTTATTAATAATTATAATCATTTAAGATAATATATATTACTCAAAATGACACAATGGAGGAGGAGTTACATGATACTATTCTCAAGAAACAGTGTGATTGATCATTTCGAACAATACTGATTCCACTATTTGGCTTTCACAATACATCTAGTTTCCATTTGTGTGCGTGTATATGTGAAGGCGCGTGGTCTAGTGGTTAGAGGTCTTACGCTCAAGATCGTGAAATCGTGGTTTCGATTCTCAAACATGCCGCTTGTTTTGTTCTAGAGCAAAACACTTCATTTCACGTTGCTCTTTTCAACTGTAAATGGGTAACTAGGGGATGCACTAGCCTTCCGAGCAAAAGGTATGTTGCCTGCTCGCGGGGTGGAATCATTCGAAAGCTAAGATGATGCGCAGTGCATTGTGACCAGCGAAGTGCATTGTGATAAGTGATATCTAATAATTTCTCATAGGTTGATTTGCATATATATATATATATATATATATATATATATACTGAGGGTGATAAATTGAATATTAATTTAATTAACACATCAATTTAAAACCAGTGGCCTAACATATAAAAAAATTGAAAATTCAGAAAAATTATATTACATGAGTATAAGAAGGATGACCACTAAGTGGACATCCGTTATGCTAGAAAGAGGTCATCAACGACCCAACCACAAAGGAAAATAATGTTCTCTAGAAAAAAAAATCAGCAAACACCAGAACATAAGCGGGCAAGACAAATGAAAAATATACAAAATAAAGAAATAATTGTAGACAATTCTTTATTTTGTATATTTTTCATTTGTCTTGCCCGCTTATGTTCTGGTATTTGCTGAATTTTTTTCTGGAAAACATTATTTTCCTTTGTGGTTGGGTCGTTGATGACCTCTTTCTAGCATAACGGATGTCCACTTAATGATCATCCCTTCTCATACGCACATATATATATATATATATATATATATATATATATATATATATATATATATATATATATATATATATATCAGTTACTGTTGAGAAATTGGTTGATCACTGTCGTTCGACGACGAGAATTCAGTTGTTACATCAATTGAATTATCTGCTTCAGAATTAACCTGCACGTAACTGAGATTTCCGCAGACACATGTACCTTCAGCGTATTTCTCAAGCAGACTCAACAAAATTCAATGTACGACAAGATAGAATTATAGATAGTATTCACCCGACGGGTGTTATATATAATAGATCAGCTATAATATGTGCAAGTAGTTTTAGAAAAACTGCAGCAGATGTTACAAGTATTAGAATCACTGTAACATATATATTAGAAGAGATGAAGAGAATCTATACATATATGAGAAAAATGTAGTATATATAAATATATATGAGAAAAATGTAGTATATATATATATATATATATATATATATATTGAAAAAGGAAAATGCATACACTTTACATAGTTTTAATATATTTTTAATATATTTCATATTGTGTTTGTCGACCGGTTTCGTTTTCGCTAATCACAGACCCAAACTGGGGAACATGCCCCTACCTACTTCAAGGCTCAGATTTCGTTTTCAAACAAGAAGAGAGGTTCACGATTAAAACCAATTTCACTTGTGCTTCTGAGGATATGATTTATGTAATAAACTGCTCGTGTTGTGGATATCACTATATAGGATAGACCAGTAGACATGAAGATGGAGAACCATCTATATAAAGAGCAAATCTGGTTCCCGCAATGCAGACAGATTCCTTTAAGTGAACATATAGAGAGATGTGCAGGTAACATCAAACCGAATTTCACAGTTTTCCCCTTCTACCCGTGCAAAGACACAATTTCTATACAAGAACGTTTAAATAAAGAAACTTTATTCATCGAAAAATACAAAACACGTCTAAATATGCACGCATAAGCAACTTTGATCTTTATACATATTTTAATTCACGATTACATACCCATCATTGAATTTTTGTGCATATATATTTCCCCACTACCACCAAAGATGAACTATTATCTCCCTTGTCCACAATAATAACGATCACTAATTACTTCCCCTTAGTTTTTTTCTACTTGGTGAATCATTCATTCATAAACTCTACACACAACATGGACAAACAATTTTTTTCTTAAGAAAATAGTAAGCACACTCTAACGTATGGAGCAGTAGAAGAGGTTATAGGTTACTGGCCATTAAGGTCTGAAGAAACGTCGTAAAGTTAAACGCTTTATGGACGTGAAACCCAGGGTAACCCCATAGACTAGCCATAACTATCTTTATATATATATATATATATATATATATATATATATATAAAGATAGTTATGGCTAGTCTCTCTCTCTCTCTCTCTATCTCTCTCTCTATCTCTCTCTCTCTCTCTGTATATATATATATATATATATATATATATATATATATATATGTATATATATATATATATATATATATATATATATATATATATATATATATATATATATATATATATATATATATATACGATTGTTATTATACCACTTATGTTTATATGTAATCTTTTCAACCACTATTACTGTCTAGCACACCATTACTTTTCGTCTATATTTCCCCCCTGTTGAACAGGTAGCAACTGAAACTTTTAGTGTTTCTCATACTTTTTGAGCGTTAAACTAATGCATTATTTATTAAAACATGTCTCTTAAGTGTTTTCTTGTTGGTTTTGTTATTGCTCATTGCTTCCACAATATTTATTTGTGTGATTGTGTGTGTGTGTGTGTGTGTGTGTGTGTGTGTGTGTGTGTGTGTGTGTGCGTGTGTGTGTGTGTGTGTCTCTGTGTGTGTGTGTGTCTGTGTGTGTGTGTGTGTGTGTCTGTGTGTGTGTGTGTGTGTGTGTGTGTGTGTGTTAGAAGAGATACAGTAGATTTTTATGCAATCCTTTCTTCTGTAGACACAAGACCTGACATTTCAAGGTAGGCAGTTAGTCGATTACATTTGACTCCAGTGTTCAACTAGTACTTATTATTTTATCGACCCTGAGGAAATGTCTGCATATTTAGAACTCAGAACGTAAGGACGGACGAAATGCCGCTAAGCATTTTGCCCGGTGTCATAACGGTTCTGCCGGTTCACCGCCTTAGTAGATATTTTACGCATTGGTTTCAAATTTTGACACATGGCCTGCAAGTTCGGGGGAGTGAAAAAGTCGATTACATCGCCCCCAGTGTTTAACTGGTACATATTTTACGAAGCAACGTACACCAATCTATTGCAAAATAACTTTTGCTTATTTTTTCTAGTTACATAAAATACAATCCCAACTTCAGCCCACATTTACATTAATCTGTGCATTTCTCCACTAAGCTCTGCATAAATCAACACAAATCTCAAAAACGCAGGATAGTGAGGAATATTATTCAAAATATTTCGACACTAGCCAAACAGAAATAATAAACAAAGAAACGTTATTGTGGAAGTTGAAAATTTAATTTAGATTTACTTAATAAGCCGAAATTTCGAAATATAGAAATGTATATGCAATCTTAAATATGTACATTTTCTTCATTTGATTTTTTTGGTTTTTCAAATGTGAGAGAAAATAATATTATTTAACTATTTTGTAAATATGTCTAAATTTAGCAATGTTTCAAAATTTAATTATCATAGAATAATATTATAATATAAAATTTACCTCCTTTCGCAAATATAGGCACCACTCTCTTCATTAGTGCAAACACAAGAATAATCACAACCATCTAACCAGGTTTCACCTTTTTTGTATTTCTTGCCGTTAGTATAAACACAGCCACCTAAAATACACAACAATTACATATTGTTATTAGTATTAAAAAAAAAAGCAATTATATCTCACAAGCTAAGTAACAGTTGAGAATTAATACGTGTGCGTGTATGTGTGTGTGTTCTTAATTTAGTAAACACAGCGTAGACAAATATTTTGAAGCCTATTTACCATTAAGATATATGTGTTTGAAGATGAAGATCATTGTGGAAACTTATTTACATACAGACTTCGACAACTTATTTTTTGAGAATATAGGTAAGTCTGCGAATATGCAATCGCGCGCGCTATCACGTTTACTTTAGTAATAATAACCCTATTGATTAATATGCACTTCCAAAATATATTAGCTTTAGACAATCTTTTATATATAGAAACTTATGTATGTAAGCACGTGTATGTGCTTAGACCGTTGACCAACACCATTCAATTTTTTTTCTCCGTGTTTTTCTCCTTGTTTTCTCCGTATTCTTTCTGTTGAAGAGCGTAGCTCGAAACGTTAAAGACTTTCTGTATTCCCGAGCGTCATACTAATACATCCTTTTGTTGTTTACACTACCTGTCCTCGTCTGTTATTGTTTTTTTTTTCGTACATTCTCCCATATATATATATATATATATATATATATATTAACGAGATGCATCTTGTAATCATCTGAAGAAGCACATCTACACTGATGGATACTCCTAAACCAGTGTTCAGTATCCCCACCCGTGAGAGAACTATAGTAGATGGATCGAAACAATTGTAGTAATGAATAAACATTCTCGTATCTTCCATTTTCCGTCTCTCTCATTAAGCAAATACCCAAAGAACACTGAAAGTGAACGGGCTTTACAGGTAAGCTACGAGGTTTCATCATATACGACAGCTGTTTCGGACATCGTTCAATTTATGATAATTATGATAGATATCAGCAGTATCAGCACCAGCAGCAGCACCACCACCAGCAGCAGCAGCCCCACCAGCAGCACCACCAGCGACAGCAGTACGAAAAGGATGTGTTGAAATACATTATTGCACATAGAAAACGGAGATTTAAGTTCAACGAGCGGTCGATATATTATCGCCATACCTAAGTGTCTTTAAGAGAGTTGACTTTGTTGCAAGGAATACGAATAAACCTACAGTTTGAAAACAAACAGTTCGTTGACACACTATTTCACATCCTCTCCATTCCCATTATAGTATCGATACATAGTCACGTGGAACTGAACTCGAAATCATGTGGTTGGGCAGCAAAATTCTAACCACGCAGTCACGCCTGCGCCTGTTTGCTAACTATATAAAAGTGATAGACGTAGTTGAGTCTAAGCTTCAGGGCATGAGTAGTTTTTTCTATTTTCTTCCTTTTTTCGTTAGCTTTTGTCAGAGAAAAAAACATGAGCAGGGCGTACATTCCAGAGGGATGACGTTGTGGACGTAGCTGTTACTGCGAATATGAGAAGCGGAGAAGAAAAGAACTGAGTAAACCAGGAGTACCTTAGGAAGTGCTGGCAGGATATCAACCAGCTCCGGGAAACCAGACGCATTTGTAGCATCAATGATAAAAGCACAGAATGGAGACAGCGTACCTGAAGGTCGCAGGCTGGAGATTGTGTATGGTTTTATATCACAATAATAGACATCATATCCGTGACCAGAGACTAGTGTCTGTGTGTGAATTTATATAAATTAGTCTATGAAATTATCTTTGAATACATTCTAGACGTCTGTAGCACCTTTGATGCGAGTAGCTTTGTCAATATCACAGTTGCAGGAGCAGTAGTCTCTTTGTAAAGGATAAGAAACTGTCGGTGGTGGGTGGGGATGGAGGTAAGGCATTTTCTGAATCTGAAGTGATAGACTAGTTTTGGAATTGGAATCTTTGCTACGTTGAACATTTGTTTTCGCCAGAAGAAATCTATAGTGGTAGTGGAAAATCAACATTAAAGTATTCATGGTGATTTTAGTTCCATTGTTTACGTATATGAAGTGCAGTGTGACAATGTTTTCTAAATGCATACAGTGATGTTTTCTGCAGAAGGAGACAAGATTGGCACACTCCCCCATTGTAAGATGTTTTCTATTTACTGGCAAGGAGTCAACTAAACTTTGGTGAGATGTGGTGAATAGGTCAGGTTTGGATGTGGAAAGTTAGTGTGAAATAAAGGTGATATAATCTCCGTTGAAGCGGGTGTTGTTTGAAGTGGAAAAAAGTAGGAATTTGCTTATAGCAAGAAGAATTACTATACACTCATCACATCTTACAGCCATACGAAAATATTTTTTAATAAATCTAACGGACTTTCTTTCGCCACACCCTTATCCAAAAGCTTCAGACAAGCATTGGTCATAACCATCATTACATACTGACAAGTAAACCGAATCATTTATACTTCTCTAAAACAAGTTATGTAACCACAATCTCTAACTTCTCTACATTTCAAGATCTTTTCGAAAAGCACCCGCTCCGTTTCTACAGAAGTCTATGTCCTTAACACTCAATGTTCTGGTTTAGACATTAGCGTTAAAGAATACTGGTTATTGTGGTTGAAATTATTATCCCTTCTCTATTCTCAAAAGTGTATTCGCCATCACTACCTCTCTCTGAATTCTTTTACACCCAACAGTTGCTCGGCAATCTGTATAATAATTTGCTTTTTCCCCAAGTCGTCCTCCTAAGCGACTTCAAATCACAATTTTTCTTGTCTCTGTCTCATTATTCTCTCATCAGTATCGCAGATAAATCATATAGTTTTGTGATCTGTCTTAGCTTTATCTCTGACTAACAGTGTATTTCTTCAAATACACTGAACCCTTTTCTCGACCCTATATTAACCTTTAGCTAACAGTCAAAGTTTCTGACTCTTGGTGATTTATATGATTACCGCCTAGCCTTTCCACTTCATCCTACCCTCGTCATCATGCTCATACCTCTGGTATTCATACAGCAAATTTTCATCTTACACATATCCACAGTAACTAACCAGATGATCATCAACTTAAGTACATGCTTCCACATCATAAGATCATAGTTCACAAACATGTCTTGAAGACACATTGAACATTACAGTACACGATACAAAAAGTACAGATTAGTCGTGGCTGGAATGCATTTGGTGATAGTTCTACTCAATCAGAGATGTTCGATAATGGAGGAAACAGCAGCAAAAAATTAACACTTATATATTAGTTTACTACGTATATAGTGTCTACTTTATACTGCGTGTATAGTCTTCATATGGTGTTGAGCTATGCTTCATTAAGGGCTCTAGTTACAGCCAAGATAGATTCCGAGTAAGAGAATGCTGTTTCTTAGGACACACTACTATGAACTGTAGTTTAAGGTCACAATGTAATGCCCGTATAGAGATACGAACCGTTGACTTCTCAGATTGCAGACTGACATTGTGACAAGTCTGCTAGTAGCTGCTGTCTTCAGTGTTGTCGTTATTATTGGTGAAAATATGCAGAGATTTGTCTCACTTGCTCCATATGCTGATTATTTTTGTTGAGTTTACTTTGACACCGATCTGTAACCGATTTAAATGAAAGTGATGTGCCAAGAACATGACATATTGTCCAAAAATTATGGTAATATAGGCAGTACCACGCCACAGTCTGTTCAATTGGAAAACTTGGCCTTGTCAAGAAAACAAGAGAAATCAATAGTATCTTACTCACTGTTCACAAGTTCTTGAACTCTACATTAATATTAACCGACGAAAGTTACATATACTTGAAGTACTAACCTTAGATTTCACCATGAATGCAATTTAAAACAAAATCGACGTTAAAATGTGCGTCTTATAAAGTCAATCATTCTAAATACTACATTTACAGATGAACAAATTTTCAGTAGAGTATAAGGTTAGACTATGTCTAGACTAAAAACAATATTTATTATTCGCATAAAAAGCATTACCACACCTTTAGGATCACTTGTAACTTTTCCGACTCCTTTTTTGGGTTTACCATATTTTGGTATAATAGTATGAGTGGAATTGCACTCTGGAATAACACAGCATGGTTCGCCTGGGAAATCAACAAGTCGACAATCATTGGGGAGGTCTTCAAAAATGGGGCACCTGATAGAAAAGACAATGAAAATTAGAAATGTTATTTTTTTATGCCATATAGAATTACGATCGCTCTATCATTTAATAATTATAGAAACTGCATTCCTAAAGCTTTTCTACAATCCCAAACTCTACATTCATTCGTCTTCTCAATAAATATATAACCTTCTGCTTCATTAAACAAAATTGAAAGTGAGTAGAAAATAGTTGACAAAATTGTATAAGTTAGTTATTCGGGTGGAGGTGCAGAAATCTGACGTTTCTGGCAAGGCCTTCCATTGGAGGAAGAACCCTACTCGAAATGTCAGACAGCGTCTCTTCCTCGCGACAAACTAACTTATATTACTTCCTGAGTTGTATGTATTTACTATTTATTGATGCAAACCATCTGTAGCTTCTTCATTTATTTCTATTATTCCACGTTTATGTGATGGACAAATTTCCCTCAAATGGATATATTAAGCATCGCATTATTATAAGAGAGTAGTGTAAGGTTATTTTATTTCAAGTATCTGTTTTATTCAACAGAGGAAATTTCTTATAGTTATAAAGTTTTGACTTTTCCTTAATTTTCGTTAGTGCTTGAAATTTTTATTATGCACTTTATTTTCATTACTATAGAGAGATGTGAAATATATAGAGAAATGATGGAGTGCAAAATAAGTTCTTAAAATGTTTTAATCTACATCCAATCTGTTTACTAAAATAAGGTGGTTATTCACGATCACAATTGAATCATCAACGCACCTCATTTATAAATATTTTCATGGCGTTATTCACGACCAACGACTGAGTAACAATGGCAACTGATGTACTTATTACATTATTACTGTGGAATGTCATAAATAAACATGAGTTAGTGCTCGTATCTAGTTCGCTGTCGAAATGAACTTATATCAAACCTCATTTACTTTTGCCTTCTTTCAATTTTGAGTCAATGACAAAATAGATGCTACGAAACAGGACTTGACTTGTTGAACTTCAATGACCTTTAAAAAGTGAACTCTTCCTATTTCCTATTCAATTTCGTTCTCTTCACTAATGGCGCTAGTACACATATGAAAGCTATGAACATCAAATAATCCCGTTCACTTTCCATTGAATCTTTGTGAGCAAAAAACCTTTCTGAAGATAGCATACGCTGTAAATTAACCATAAGTCAGATCCATGACACCTTTTCGACTCTAAAGGCAGCTGATTCATTTCTCTTGTGATTAGGAAAGAAATTGATTTCCTAAGGTACTATTTAATAGAATTATTAATTTGTATAGATATTAATTTAAAATGGAGCTCAGCAACCAATAATCTGAGTTTGTGCTTTCTTCAATTCCTAAATGGCACCATTTTGCCTTCCTTACTCTGATGCTGCCTCCCGAAAGGTCATGCATATATAACAATAATGTTAATTCCCTTTATGATTTTGTTCTTCCATGACTCAGGAGGAAATCATTGTGACCATTAACCTGATTATTAGTTTTACTTCTGCGCATAATTTTTATGAGCATTATTGTAGTCATATTATCACCTAGAGACATAACCATTACCTTTTAAGCTATTATTTAAAACAATTTTTATCCTTTATTTATTATATTTATTTATTCATTTTTCTTTTGCTGTCTTTAGGAAACGAAGGGTTATTAACTTTTATTGCCATTATTTAGATTTCCAAAGATCGAAACATTGGCTAATCCCAAATGAATAATCCTAAATTGATAAATACCAAAATATATCCTCCACACTTGCACACATGTATACATACATACATACATACATACATACATACATACATAGATACATATATATATATATATATATATATATATATATATATATATATATATATATATATATATATATATATATATATATATATATACATATACATATATATATATATATATATATATATATATATATATATATATATATATATATATATATATATATATATATATATATATATATATATATATATATATATATAAAGATATATATATATATAGGGAATGTGTTTATGCGTATGTGCGCATATATGTGCGTGCAAGTTTATAATTCATAGACATTAACTTAACTTCCCATTTCAAGTCATTGCAATCATTATTAAAAAAAACACACACATGCAATATTCCACAAATATCAGCATATTGCAATGGGTTCTTATAGTCTATTCATATCACATTACTGTTTCAGAAAAGACAACTGTTGGATATTAAGTATTATATTCGAAAAATTTACATCGAAGAATTTATATTAAGAGAAAAATAATGAGAAAAACAGTAATAAAAGAATATGAATTATGTTGTTATTTTTCAGACCAAAACATGAATAGGAAATCTTACAATAATGAATATTTCGATCAGAATAGAGAATGATAATGTATTACCTTTGATGACATTCATACGTCCCAGATGTAGCATTTTGACAGGTACATTGTAGTTGGCATCCATCGTTCCAGACGCTTTTCTCTGGATGATATTCTCCTTTGTAGAGGCATCCCGCTAAAATTATAAGTATATTAAATAAAATTGATTTTAAGAAAGAAATTATTATTTTTGAGTTGTGCTACAAACTTCTTTCTTTCATAATAATAATAATGATGATGATGATGATGATGATAAAGCTAAAGGAGATGGACAGGAAACCAAGAAATCTCTTAACAATGCGTGGAGCTCGTCATCCACGTGCAGACACTGCTCGCCTATACACGAAGAGAGCAAATGGAAGGAATGGGACTGATAAGTGTGGAAGACTACATGCGTATCGAACTCGAGAGCTTAATGAGATACCTAGCCCAAAGTAAGGAAACCTTGATAATGATAGTTATGAACGAGGGAGGAGAATTAAGGGTAGAGAAAAAGAGAAAACAATGGAAGAAAAACAAAAGGACATGAAGAAGAATTACGCAAGAAAGGACTTCACAATCAATTCCATGTAGCCACAGCAGAAATTGCTGGAAAAAAATAGATGGGATTGGCTGATGAAAGGAACCCTAAAAAAGAGACCGGGAGCACTATACTGGCAGTGCAAGGTCAAGATTTGGCCACGAACTGGGGGATCAACCTTAGGAATGAGCAAGTGTCTGCGTTGAGTAGATTAAACCATTGCTCATATCACGAACGAATGCTCTAGACTTGCCCAAAAGTACTACAAGGTGTGGCAACACAACTAGTTTGAATTGCCTTCATCATTTCACTTCTTATCAACCACATGCGTTCTGTCCTGGCAAGCTTTCCTCATCTCATCAACATCGCAGTACATTTTGAGAGTCCAAACGCCATCTTAATATCATTGGAGAAAATCCGTACAGACTGGACTAGGCTGTCCAGTTCTGCCTCAGTTTTTGTGAATAGCTTAAGGGCGTCCATGGATTGCAAGTGGTTTAGTTTTCCCTAACCTCTTCCCAGATCATGCCCCACCTTTGTTTTCTGTAGTATTTCCCAGTACGAATAACAGTAGGGACACACTGTCTCCCTGGAAGATTCCTTTTGATTTTGACCTGTCTTAGGACTTGCTCATTTGCTGTCAATTCCGATCTCCAGCATTTCATGCTATTCCATATAAGGCTTCACATATATATGAGCACGAAATGCAGAGAGTGGCGGAGTCGGAGACTTGCAAAATCCTCTGGGATTTCCCAATCCAAACGGATCATGTGCTAGAGCATAACAGACCGGACTTAGTGGTGGGACATTCAGACTGACAGAGTAATAGAAACTAGAAGGCCTGCTTTGGTAATAGTAGATAAAGAGAATAGTAAGTGCCAGATAATTGACTTTACAATCCCAAATGATGAAAAAATTAATATGGAAGGTATAGAAAAAAATAGCAAAGTACCAGGACCTATCTATTGAATTACAGAGACTATGGAAAGTGTGAGTAAAATGTATCCCAGTATTTATAGGTGCATTGGGAACTATCCCTAAAAATCTGAACAGATGGATAGAGGAAATAGGCATAAAACCCAGTTTAGTACAGCTGCAGAAAACAATGCTATTAGGGACAACTAGGATACTTAGGAGGATTCTTGGCATCTAATGCTACTTGTTGTAGCCCGATGTTAGAATTCTTTTCTATTCCAACAGACTAATCTGCTGAGTGTACATGAAGATAATAATAATAATAATAATAATAATAATAATAATAATAATAATAATAATAATAATAATAATAATAATAATAATAATTAAGAGGAAAAAAGCTTAGGGTAGATTGTAAAAAATGTTGTGGAACAATTGTTGATGCACAGCTGCTCTTAATCTCAAAGGAAGCTTATAATTACAGACGAGGATATAGAAAAAAGAATGCATGTCATTTGGACTCGAAGCACTAAGAACCAAATTTGAGAAATATGTCTGTGAAATTGGAAGTGACATGAGGGTAGAACATGCTCAAATAACTGCCATATTGGAGATAGTGAGGATTTTGAGATTGATACTTAGATGTTAAGTATATTCTACGGTCCTTAACATCTAAGTCTCAAGTCTTATAATACGTAGAAAGAGACTCTGTGAGACCATTGGCAACAGGTTGCTGTCCTCTCTCACAGAATTACCCAGAGCAAGATCGAGAATTCTGAGAAGTAAAATTTAATAATAATAACAATGACGACGACGACGACGACATGATGATGATGATGATGATAATGATGATGATGATAATGATGATGATGATTAAATAAAGTAAGTTAGATACCACAAATTTATACAAATTTAACGAGGAAGAAAATAAGATATTCTTTTAAATGACAAAGTAAACTTACAAATGTCTTTGGATATCAATCCATGTGTTGAATTGTGGATTAGTTTATTACCACCCGTAGAATTGCCTCTGTTTGATCCTGCTAGAACTCCTTGAGTGCAAGCTATTTTTTCACAGCATCCATTTGAGTCCTTTATTCTGCGGCAGTTTGGTGGTAGGACAGTGACTTTAGAACATCTAACGAAAAGTAATTTAGGGAGTACGAATTAGATCACATTACATGAAGGGAAACCCGTTTAGAAATACCTACTAAACATAATCCCCTAAAGAAAAGAGATATTAAAGCAAATGTAGAGTGTGAAACACAGTAGAGTTATAAGCCATTTCATCAGACTCACAGGCAAAAAACCAACAATTACAACTCTACAGATATGTTCTGAATATACATAGAATTTGGTGGTGGTTGTTTAGGGGGAAAGCATACAGAAAGCTAACATTTTCTTCAGCATTTCCGGTTCGCTTCCTAAATAAATAGATACTTTTATAACCAGGTTATCCTTAAATTATTGTTTCCTATAAAGTGTTTAAACGTTTCTTCGCGCTTATGCGATCTCACCAATGATGCACTGCCAATACATTCTTATTTAGATTATCTTTTGACATTATGATTTAATTTGTTTTTATTTCTATTATTTTGTTTTTATTTTATTCTATTATATTTTTATTTTATTCTATTATATTTTTATGTTATTGGTTTGGCATAATTGTTAATGTGTCAAGGAAAATGACTTATCGCATTGCTTCTGGCCCTTAAGAGGAGCGGGCGTCGCTGCTCCACATTGTTCTGGCTTCAGTTACACAATAGCCTCAGACTGACCAAAGCCATGTGTTCGGATTCGGTAGACGAAAACGAAAAGAAGCCCTTTGTACATATGCGTATGTGTGTGAGTGTATGTGTGTGTGTGTGTGTGAGCGCATGCATGTGTGTGTGTATGTGTGATACAGTGCTTGCGTTTTTGTTTCTCCACTACCACCTCTTGACAATCGGTGATGGTCTGTTTATGTTCCTGTAACCTAGAGACTCGGCAAAGAAAACCGATAAAGTATCAGGCTTTAAGACAATGAAGCCTGAGGTTCAGTTGTTTGACTGAACCCTTCAAGACGGTACCTCAGCATGGCTGCAGTTCAAAGACAGAAATAGATAAAAAATAAACATAAAATATATTATATTATCTTATTTTGCTATCTTTGTCTTTTGACATTTTTAAAATTAGCTAGATCATGTTATTCTAAATTTTATACTACTTTAACTTACTGTCATGTGTATGAGCTCTTCTCTGATATTAGAATCGACAGCCAAATAAACTGCTTTCAAAAATATTTATAAAATATGTATTTGAATCATTTATTTTTCATTTCTTTATGGCAGGAAACTTAATAATCATAAAACGAATGTCAGGCTAAATAGAGCTATCAATAACATCGACACAAATTCATGTTCTATCATTGCCAAATACACACACATACATACATAAATACATACATACAGATACATTCACAGACAGATATCAACTGCAAGCATGATAAAGATGTTCAACTGGCTAAAATATGTTCTATGTACAAATTATATATATCTTGTGATAAACGTTCATGTTTTTAACTTTTTAATTTAAATTCATTTACATCTATTACAAACTTTGAAATATTCCTAATTTTGTACAAAATTCTTCCTCTTTCTCTCCTCGTGTCACTTTCTCTCACGATATATACATATATGTATATACATGTGTATACACACATACATATATGCACACGGATATATTCTTTTAACTTGTTTCAGTCATTTGACTGCGGCCATGGTGGAGCATCGCCTTTAGACAAACAAATCGATCCCAGGACTTATTCTTAATAAGCCTAGCAATTATTTTATTGGTATGTTTTGCCTCTAAGTTACGGGGACGTAAACGCACCAGCATCGGTTGTCAAGCTATGGTGGGGGTCAACCACAGACAATCAAACACATACATATATATATGTGTGTATATGTATATATATATATATATATATATATATATATATATATATATATATATATATATATATATATATATATATATACATATATATATACATACATAAATACATACATACATGCATACATACATACATACATACATACATACATACATACATACATACATACATACGTATTATTGAATGTATGTATGTAAGACAAGCTTTTTTCAGTTTCCGTCTACCAAATCCACTCACAAGGATTTGATCGTCCCGAGGGTATAGTAGAAGACCCTTGCTATAGGTGCCACGCAGTGGAACTGAACCCGGAACCATGTAGTAGGGAAGCGAGCTTCTTACCACACAGCCACGCTGTTGTAGGTTGACGTTAACCGTTCTGTTCCGCATCGGGAACAAGCTGCCTACATGCCTGCACGCAGATTTCTTGCTAGCAGCTAGCAGTTACTGACACCTGCTGCCGTGACTTCCACTCCATCGCTTTGGAAGGTGAGTAAGGCATCTAACATCACTCCCTCCTACCAGACTGCCTGTGTGAGCCTCCACACCAGGTACTCAAATGGTGTACAAAAACGCAATTTTCTTGAGAGCATGGTTTAAATTTGTTTACTAGACATACTCGACTAAAGGCGGTGCTCCAGCATGACCGCAGTCAAATGACTGAAACAAGTAAAAGGGTAAAAGAGTAAGAGTATATAATGATTGTAAATCAGTATAGGCATTTCATCTTATATACGCTACATCTGTGCTCTAACTAATTAATACGCAGGTTTCACTAGTCACAGCTTTGAGAACAACGTTGGTCTGGTAACGTTTATATTTTTACAACGTAAATTTTCTGTACTCTCAGCAACTAGGGAGAAAGTAAGAGAATCCTGACAAAGGTTTTAACGAAAATCGAAACCAGTAGATTGAAAGATTCGAGAATTCTCTCTCAAATTTTGTTCATAATATTATAGATTTTATGATATTATAAAATTGTTTACATTCTACTTTCAAGATTGATTTTTTTTTTGTTTCTCCTGTTAATATTCTCCTTTACTATTTTACTTGTTTCAGTCGTTTGACTGCGGCCATGCTGGAACATCGCCTTAAAGGGTTTTAGTCGAAGAAATCGAACCTAGGACTTATTTTCGTAAGCCTAGTAGGTATTCTAACGGTCTCTTTTGCCGAACCCCGAATTTACATTAACGCACCAGCATCGGTTGTCAATCTATGGCTGGGGGTCAAACACAGACACACACTCACACACATAAATACATAAATACACACATACACACACATACGGGCTTCTTTGAGTTTCTGTGCACCAGATCCACTCACAAGGATTTGGTCAGCTCGAGGTTATAGTAGAAGACACTTGCCCACGTTGCCATGCAGTGGACTGAACCCGGAACTATGTGGTTAGGAACATTGCCGGTATATGTAAATGAACTCAAGACTTCAAAGTATCTTCGACAGACAGTGTTCTTTATATACACACTAAAATATACTAATAAATGTAAATATGTTATAGGTTTTCAATGTTATAAAAGAAGAACTTGGGTAACTCAGAGAAAGCATTTTTTGCTTTTAATGGTTTTGGATAAAACGAGTCTTTTTTCCCGTGAAGTATTAGTTGAGTTTAAGCGAAGTGCTAAAGAAAAAGTAGAAGAAAATAATGCAATTGATACGACGTCTGTATATGAGAAAATTATTTCTTACTGTTCGTAGCATCTTGCAATTCCTAGCGCGACATTTTCACAAAGACAAGTGGAGCATCCATCCTGCCAAGTGTGACCTTCTGGAATTATCTTACCGTTCACTAAACAGGAACCTAATTGAATAAGTAAATAAACAAACAAATAAATAAAAATATCAATAACTATGATAATAATAATAATAATAATAATAATAATAATAATAATAATAATAATAATAATAACAAATGCAAAACAAAAGTCAAACATAAAATAATAATAATAATAATATTAATAATAATAATAATAATAATATTAATAATAATAATAATAATAATAATAATAATAATAATAATAATAATAATATGCCCTGTTTCAATACCAGGTAGTGGCTCTCATGGCTCCTAGTGTTATCATGGACATGTTTTGTCTTGGTATAAAAGATGGGCCACAGAAAATACTCTGCTCAAAGCCACAGATATGCTTGTTTTTTTGATTGATCTTAACCAACTGAGCATGCCTCTTAGTAGCTGACGATACGGACATCTCTGTTCACAAGCAGGAGTGATATTGAGAGGAATTCTTTGGGAAACATAGCTGTTTCGCACATCATCCTTAAACGACCCTCATCCAGGGACCTTTTGAGCAGGATGGGACACTCGACCTGAAATATATTCTAACTGGGTCCCATCTGCAAAGACGAGCGCTGTTAATCTTGATATGAGATTGCCATGCCGGGCACATATGTTTGTGATGCATGTTACCTGGTTTATCCTTATCAGACTGGATTCTTGATGGGTATATTAGGCTTCGTATTTTTGTACCCCAGTGTCACTAATAATAATAATAATAATAATAATAATAATAATAACAACAACAACAACAACAACAATAATAATGGTGTCACATTTTAGCACAAGTCCAGCAATTTTGGGGGAATTCCGTTAGTCGATTAAATCGACCCCAGTGCTCGGCTTGCACTTATTTTATCGACCCCGAAACGACGAAAGGCAAGGTCGACCTCGTCGGAATTTGAAAAGAAAAATATGACAATGAAACAAATAGACACAAGCTACATTTTCAGGAATCAAATTACAATTTGATACGTGAAACACGAGAGAAACGATTTAAAACATTGGGAGGAATGTTTAACTTTGGTTTGTTATTGTTTGTATAGCCCTTCCGCCAAAAGAAAAAGAAAGGTTTGTCGAGGGGATACGATAAAATGTGTGGTTGGATGGGATCTGCAGATCCTGATGTCACTCAAAAAATACAAAACGAGACCTGAGCAATTCTACCCTATAGTAGATGCAGAGAGAAATGATAAAACTATAGTGCGGAGAGTAAAATTTATCATTAATATTCATTTGAGGGCTGACATTTGCCAGTGTAAGCACCACTGCATTGCACAGAGCCAATAGTTGTCTGGTACTGATATGATCTTGTAAGAAAAGATGGAATACTAAGTCGATACTGTCAGAGATGGAATTTTAGAGTGGAGCAGGAACGTATCTGAATACCAAAAAATGTTCTGATCATCACTTTGCTGATACCGCTAATAAGGATATAAAGAAACTAAATCGTTCGTTAGTATCGATTAAGAATTTTCTAATCGGAAATAGTAATCATATGAAAAATTAATGAGCGAAATTTTGACTTAAGATCAAAGTGGAAATAACCAAATTGTCTAGTATGTATTTCCTACGTCTGTGTTAAGTGGAATAATTTAGAAACACTATGCGACATTAGAAGCGAATTTCGGCTCATAATCTAAAAGTGGATATTCCAATACTGTCGTTTAATCGGCCTATTTCCTGAAAGCAAAACAATTATCGAAATCTTATTGCTGATCGCTTGGAAATTATGTCGATGTTTTATTTAATTTCCGTTCACTCAATTTCAACATACATTTCTTTCTTTGATGGTAATTTTATCTAACCATATATATATGTGTGTGTGTGCGTTTGCGTGTGTGTGTGTGTGTGTGTGTGTGTGTGTGTGTGTGTGTGTGTGTGTGTGTGTGTGTGTATTGCCTAAATAAAATAGCTATTTACATTTCAGTGTACTTAGGTTTCTTCCCGCCTCTCTCTCTCTCTCTCTCTCTCTCTCTCTCTCTCTCTCTCTCTCTCTCTCTCTCTCTCTTCATCAAAATAGATTCCAAAAATATTTTTTGGTATAGATAAGAACCTCCCTTTTATCTTTCTTTCTTTCCTCTCTTTCTTAAGTCCTCAACGCTTGATGGAATCGCAGAGAGACACCGTTGTGTCTTGATCATTTGTACTGCGTGAATTGGTTATTTAAAGACGAAGCTCATGCCTATCCATCTCTACATATTTCCGCCCCATTTTTCCACAAACAGACAAAGAAACAAGCAGAAAGAAAGAAAGAAAGAAAGAAAGAAAAAAGAAAGAAAGAAAAAAGAAAGAAAGAAAGAAACTGCCCTAGTACTGGTGATTTGATACTTGGAAAGTATATAAAGCTAAATTAACCTTAGTGGTATTTGAATTCAGATCGTAGCTATCTGAAAGGAATACCACAACTTCTCCACCATCAAAACGGTTATTCCTTCCTAGAGATCCCTGCTTATAACTTATATAGCAGGGCCTCTGGGAGATGAGGAAGAACGAAAAAGAACAAAAATCAGCTCACAACTGGAGACTTGCTGGTAAACACGCAAGATGGTCGACAGATGAAATAATATACCACACAAAATGCTATGGTAATGTTATAGGGCCTCAGAGAGAATCCTTTTTGCTTGAGGCCTTAACTCTTCATACAGCTGTAGGACACATCATCCCGACACACGGCTCGTCTTGAGCTTTTTAAACTTAGCAGGATCCGCCTAACTCATAGCTCAGGTACAGTTGATTTTATGTAGAGCGAGAGAGAGAGAGAGAGAGAGAGAGAGAGAGAGAGAGAGAGAGAAAGAGAGAGAGAGAGAGAAACTTCAGTACTTCATTGATACATATCCTAGTCACTACAAAAGACAAAAGGTAATGTTCACCTAGCTGAGATTTGAACTCAGAACACAGAGAATTGGTGAGAACATTCTGTCCGACGCTTCAGTTACTTCACCAACACTCCCTCTTCAGACAGAATGCAGAGAATTTGTTTCCTTTTGCCATCTCTGGTTAGATGCAAACAAAAATTATAGCGGAAAAGGAAACTGCGAGTTGTTGGTGTTCAAATCTTACCTGAAAACATTGGAGACTGATTCATGTGAAAGAATATTGAGATTGAAAAGTAGTAATTCACTGTCTCTAAATCCCGACGAGTTCTTTCTTTAGTTACTTTATATCACAATTGGTGAACTATAGCGTCGCCGTTACAAGTTTGCAACTAATTACTAACTGGTTCAATGGATTTCTGGTGATAAATATGACATTTATAACACAGAAAAGAACAAATATCTGATGTTGTTCTTTTAATTTACAGCATTTGTCTCACAATTCATAAATACTACTTAGTTATTTCTTTTAAGAAGGCAAACATATGTCAAGAAAACAACTACTGCTTTATGCGACCGTTGATTACATTACCTAACGTGTCCTTTCGGTATCTACGAGCGTAAATGTGAATTGAACAAGATTTCGCTGCTATTCTGGCACATGTTGTTTTCATTTAGATATGCGCCACCTCGAATTAAATATATCTACATTCAAAGGTGTTCAATTGATTTCTAATCTTATTTAGCTTTTGCTTTATTCGTGTTTTGTAGCTATTTATGTAAGCTTTCTGTCAATCTTAATATTTTCATAGCACTACCGTAGATATTTTATAATAGTTTTCTAATTGCACTAAGCTCCTACCTTCCTCTGTTGGTAGTGCTTTTTCCATATTAGTTTATCGGTGGTGTGTTTTAAGCACAAACATTATATTCCTGCCGTTGTTTTGTTTTGTTTTTTGTCTTTCTAGTTTTGCTAATTCATTTATCTTCCAATTAAGAACATTACACTCTAACTTATTGCAATAGCTAAAGTATAGATGCCTACTAACTTTTATTTATATTTACCTGTCCAAAGTATTAATTAGGTTTTTGATACCTATTTTCTGAACTCAAATCTTTTTTAGAGTACTAATCTAATTCTTCTGTAATATTCTTTCCTAGTATTTTCTTTTTATTTATTATGTGTATGTGTGTGTATTGTCAATGTGTTTATTTGTGTGCTTGTGTGCGTGTATTTTATGTTGTCTAGAACATTGATTCTTCGTTATTTGTAGGTCTGAGTTTGATCTAATTAGCATGATATTAGTTTTCTTAATTAATTTTCTTCCCTTCGTCAGTGGTAGTATTATTAGCATTAGTATCTGTCTTTGTATTCCAGTCTTAATTGAGTTAAACTTCTTCTCTAATTTCTAATTATTTAACTTTTCAAATTCTTATTTTTCTTTAACTGACAAAGAATAGTATTATCATAAATAGAATTATCATTATGGTCGTCATGATCTTCATCATTATAATTACAGCAGCTGCATCATCACCATCGTTGTAATCACTTTTTGATCAACATTAGCTTATTATTAGTCTATCATTTAAAGTAATGAAGGGCAAAATCGATAGAGAGACGGAAAGACGGGTTTTCTTGTATTTAATTATTTTCTAATTCCAGATTTTACCAAGGATTCCCATCCATCTTCATCCCCCAGAAGTCGTTAAAATACCAGCCACTTACTGGAATTTAATAATTTTGGATCCAGTTATACTATTACCTTCGTAATTGTACTTGTTACTAAGATTATCCGCTTTGATATCGATATTATCATTGTTACAAACATAAACTTTGTTATAGATATTATCATTAATATAGCCATCCTTAATATCATTATGAACGTCATTACACCCCGTTATTTTAATCTACTCCTTCATTATCTTCACTACTCCAATTCAACCACAATAGCTCCTTTTCCGTTATTGCTATTGTCTCTATTTTTTTGTCTTTTCAAATCTGTGAAAGTATTGTTGCTGATCCTGATAAATGCATAACTTTTAGCGGTGACGTCATGAGCACCACCGAGCTTCCCTTTAAAATCCTATCTCTCTTTTCTAACCTCTCCATCTCTTTCATTTCTCGAGGGAGAATATTCTTGGTCAAATCACACAACTGTAGTGTGTGGGAATAGGGTATTTTTCAGACCTCTCAGTATCAGTTCTCGAACATTCCAAGATTGGACTATGTTTTCGCTACTCGTTTCTCTGTGCATTAAGGACCTACTTATTGCTGCTTCCACAACAAATAGTCCTACACAAATAATTACCATTCTTCATTGATTCTCAACCTATCATATACAAGCGCCATCTAAATCAACACCTCAGACACCTCGCATGACTTTGTACTGTCCCTCTAAAACATCCTTCAATGAGCGACATAGACCCAGTGGTATCATTGGTATAAATATTAAAGAAACAGTCACGTCACCCATCAATCAATACATGAACTGCACTAAATTAAAACCCTCTTAAGTTGTAACAAATGCGAGATTATACAATCTCAAATTATTATGGTGATATCACGTATTCACCGTATGCGTCCGTAATATTCTTTTCTACTCTAAGCACAAGGCCCGAAATTTTGGGGGAGAGGGGTCCAGTCGATTAGATCGACCCCAGTACGCAACTTGACTTATTGTTCCATAGTATTGTTTGGCATTTTATAGTATTGTCTGGCAATTTATTGATCTCGAAAGGATGAAAGGCAAAGTTGACCTCGGCGGAATTTGAACTCAGAACGTAACGGCAGACGAAATACCAGCGTGCTAACGTTTCTGCCCGGCGTGCTAACGTTTCTGCCCGGCGTGCTAACGTTTCTGCCCGGCGTGCTGACGTTTCTGCCCGGCGTGCTAACGTTTCTGCCCGGCGTGCTAACGTTTCGCCCGGCGTGCTAACGTTTTTGCCAGCTCGCCGCCTTTATGTGTCCGTAATGTTATTTACAAATATTTCTTACATTTGTGTGTATGCATGTATATGCTTTACATTGTTTAATGCATTGTGTTCTGAATATTTGTATGTCGGTGTTTAGTCTGATTTTCTTACCTCCGTTTCTTTACCTAGATTGTTATTGTTTTTGATTATCTTTTCTTTTGTTCCTTTACTACTATTATTACGTGGAGGTGTTATGGCGGCGAGCTAGTGGAATCTTCATAACGCATCGGAGAAAATGCTTAGTGACATTTCTTCTGGCTTTACGTTCAGAGTTGAAATGCTGCAGAAGTCAACTTTTCCTTTCATTCTTTCGGAGGCGATAAAATAAGAACCATTTGGACACTGGAATCGATGTAATCGACTACTGCCTCCCCGGTTTTGTGCCTATGGGATAAATGAGCGGGGAAGACTGACAGAATCGTTACCGTGTAGGACAAGAGCCTTGGCGGCATTTCTTCTCGTTCTTTTTATTTTGAGTTCAAATTTCGCCAATATGAACTTTGTCTTTTATAATTTGGGGGTCGATGAAATAAGTATGAGTTGAGCACTGGAGTCGATGTAATTGATTAATCCCTTCCCCGAAATTTTCTGGCCTTGAACCGAAATTAGGAACAATTATTTGGGCATGTCAAAATGGCGCCCAACTCTATGCCAAACAATACTATAAAACAATAAGTAAAGTAAATACTTTAAGCTGAAGTAAGTCACACTTTGGGTATTGATGACATGCCAAGGATAGTACTGCTGCCACTCCTGTACATACTTGTGAGGCTATATCCTAAAGTAGGTGATAAGGGTGATTATCAAAAGTCACTGGCTATGATAAAAGTAGCAGTGGGAAGTCCCAACAACGCCAAGAAAAACAACAAGTATGAACAGGAACAACAACAACAACAACAACAACAACAAAAACAAGAAAAAGAAACAAGAGCAAGTAGAAAAAGAACAACGCCACCACCACTATCAACAACAACAGAAAAGTAGAAACAAGGAAAAGGCAAAAGAAGGAAGATGATGAAGAAAAAAAACGAAGAAAGAACGAAGAAAAGTGAACGGAGACAGAGAAGAAGAAGAAGAAGAAAAAGAAGAAGAAGAAGAAGAAGAAGAAGAAGAAGAAGAAGAAGAAGAAGAAGAAGAAGAAGAAGAAGAAGAAGAAGAAGAAGAAGAAGAAGAAGAAGAAGAACGTGGAGGATAAATAATTTCAAATCGGAGGTAGTTGTGTCTCGTGGCAAATTAAAAACACACACCAATAATGGAAGATATAATTAATAAAAACTGACTTACCTTTCAATGGCGTCATAGAAGTCGCTGCCAAAGAAAAGTAAGAAAAGTGTTAAAAGCAACTATTAGAATTTAATTTTCATGTATAGTATATAACTTTCTTTTATATAACTCATACTAAGACACTAATTTCCTTACCGAACACCACTATTATAATATAACACTAATTTCATTTTACAACACTAATGCTGAAACGCTAGTAACCTAACGCTAATTTCTGTCGATACTGTTAGCACAATAGCACTAATTTTCTTTTATAACACTAATACTACTAATACTATAACACAAATTTCCCTTTATAACATTAATTTTCTTTAGCAACACTTATACTACAACACTAATTTCATTCATAACACTGATACTACAACATTAATTCCCTTTTATAAAACTAATGCAATAACGCTAGTACAATAACACTAATAATATAACACTGTTTTCCTTTTATATTTTTGTAATTGATATTTCTATTTATATATATTTAATGTCGTAAGACAGCGAAATGGTTTATATTATAAATGATACATTGGATGCAGACGGCAATAGGAGCAGAGTCGTAAGAATGTCATCAGAAATGGTATTTGATATTGTCCCTTTTGTTCTAAGTTCAAATTGTACCGTTACCGACTTTGAGTTCTTTTTTTTTATCTGATAAAATAAGTACCTTTAATATACTACGGTTGTTTCTACCATCCAGAGTGCATGACTTAATATGTTACAGTATTCTTTTACCTATGATCTTATTTCAAAAATCCCCACTAGAACCGAGTTTCATTTTCGTCACTTTCAAATTAATATAATAAATATAAGATAATGGCTGCGAGCGGGAAGAATCGTTAGAGCATCAGAAGAAATAAATGCCTTGTGGTATTTCTTCCGGCAATTTACGTTGAGTTTAATTCTTGCCGTCGTCACCTTCGCCATTAATCTGTCCAGAGTCGATACAATAAAAAACGAGTCAATCGTATCGACTTAACCTCTCCCCTCAAAATCGCAAGCTTTGTGCCTAAATTAGAAAACATATTAAAATAATATCTATTACGTGTTGCTCTATTTCTATACGTGATATAATCCCGAGTTTTTAATATTTTAATTCTCTTATTAATATTTAACTCACAAGTTTTAGCTTATTTAATTAATTTAGTTAATATTACATAAGCCTTTAAATTATTTTTTAAATCACTACGTTTAACGTCCTGCATCGACATTATTTTAAAAAGGGTAATAAAAAAGATAATAAAGTCTAAGTAGACCGATAATTGGAATTCCATAACTGTAAGCAAAAGTAATCGTATATTAACATCCGATTGAAATTACATTTATATGATACTTAATACAAGACAGATTTAAATTATCATTAAAAAAATACGTTATGCAATTTACAATGTAATGTTGGTTTCAAATTGTGACCCAAGGCCAGTAGTTTCTGAGCTTATGGTAAGTCGATTACATCGACCCCAGTGTTTTGTCCGTATTTAGGTTCCGAGTTCAATCCACCGAAGTCAACTTTGCATTCTATCATTTTGGGATCGATAAATAAGTACCAGCTGAGACGTGGTTCGATGTGATCGACATACCTAGTCCCCTGAACGTGCTGACTTTGTGCCACAATTTGAAACTAATATTCCCTTAAGTTCTAATAGATTTTAATTTATTTTACAGATTAGTCATACATACATACGTACATACGTATATATATATATATATATATATATATATATATACGTGTGTTTGTATGGGTGTATGTGTGTTTATGCGTGTGTATCTATGTACGTCTAAACAGTCTTTCATATTTTTATTTATTTTTTACATGTAATCTGTGAAACAACTAAACCCAGGATTCAGGATAAAAGATAGGAATACAATAACACGAACAGGAATACACATGGTCTAAATATTTTTTTTTGTTTTTTTTTTTGTCGCGCAGCTTAAAGTTCAAATTGCATTGGAATTCCGTTGATCGTATCAGCTGGGACACTCGTTGTAACTAACGGAGTGCTCCATATATATCATATATATATATATATATATATATATATATATATATATATATATATATACATATATATATATATATACATATATATATACATATATATACATATATATATATATACATATATATATATATATATATATATATATATATATATATATATATATATATATATATATATATATATATATATATATATATATATATATATATATATGTATATATACATATATGTATATATATATATGTATATATATATATATATATATATATATATATATATATATATATATATATATATATATATATAAATATATATATATAACGTCCGCTTTCCATGCTAGCATGGGTTGGACGATTTGACTGAGGACTGGTGAGACCAGATGGCAACACCAAGCTCCAATCTGTTTTGGCAGAGTTTCTACAGCTGGATGCCATTCCTAACACCAATCACCCAGAGAGTGTAGTGGGTGCTTTTACGTGTCACCCACACGAAGGCCAGTCAGGCGGTACTGGCAACGGCCACGCTCAAAATGGTGTATTTTATGTGCCACCCGCACAAGAGCCAGTCCAGGGGCACTGGCAACGATTTCGCTAGAAAGTCCTTACACATGTCACGGGCACAAGTCCCAGAAAGGCGACGCTGGGCACAGGTGCTATCCCGATTTCGCTTTCGCTTGCCCCAATAAGTCTTCGCAAGCTGAGTTTCGTGTCCAACGAAGGAGGCGACGTCGAATTTAGTTCGATTTCACTTGACTCAACAAGTCTTAGCAAGCGGAGTTTAGTGTCCAATGTAGGAAAGGTACGCATAAGTGAGCTGGCTACACCCCTGGCAGAGGCCTTGGATTTAAGTCTCACTTGGCTTGCCGGGTCTTCTCACGCACAGCATATTTCGAAAGGTCTCGGTCAGAAGTCATCGCCTCGGTGAGGCCCAATGTTCGAAGGTCTTGTCTCACCACCTCAGCCCAGGTCTTCTTGGGCCTACCTCTTCCACGGGTTCCCTCAACTGTTAGGGCGTGGCACTTTTTCACGCAGCTGTCCTCATCCATTCTCACCACATATCCATACCATATATATATATATTATATATATATATATATATATATATATATATATATATATATATATATATATATATATATTATACACACATACACACACGCATATATATATATATATTAAAGGAAATAGAGAAATACAATTGGCATATAATAAATATATTAACATTATAATATAATCATACTATAAACAAATTTAACATAATATAATATAAAATATGATTAAAAGGAACATATATCCTGCTATTCTATGATTTAGCGGTTCTTGCATGAAATTTTTATCTATTTTTTAGACAAATATTATCCTGTCGAGATTTATACACACGAAATTCATATGACTATACACACATACACATATCACGTACACATCTATGTTATCAGCAGCCAATTCAAGTAACCACCAGCTCCAAGAGCTGTCTTGACTGAAACAGTAGGGCCTTGCCACTTTGTTAATGAGTGGTTTGACTTTTGCAAAGAGAAGAGATAAATGCCAAAGAAACATAAATGCATGCAAACATACATACATACATACATACATTCAAATATATATACCTACATGCATACATACATATATACATACGTCCGTACATACATTCATACATACATACATGCATGCATACATAAATAAATACGTACATACATACAAAGTAATTTTACTTACAACAAGTGCCACATGTTCTAGGGCAGTTTAATGCAGCCCAGGCTTTTAACCCGGGTTGTGTGCAGATTCCAGAACCGAGAGTAGTACAGTCAACTTTATCAACGCAAGGACCTGTTGTAGGTGGATACTCTGGAAAGAAAAGTCATAAATAATGAAAACAGATTGAAATCAATAGCAGAATATATCAATATAAATTGGGTTTTAACACCATCGACCAATACATTGAAAAATATTTATTAGAAAATCGATATCGAAACATATACTTTCAAATGCAATATGATTTTCAGCGTAAATGATTCAAATATTGTCATATAATACATTCCATGGAAAATTGTCGTATACACAATTACTGTCTCTACTATATATATATATATATATATATATATATATATATATATATATATATATATATATATATATATATATATATATATATTCACACACACACACACACACACACACACACACACACACACACACACACATATATATATATATATATATATATATATTCAAACACAAATACATACACACATACACCCATACATGTACATACACACACGGGAGCGAGCACAGACACACACAAACACACATACACACATGTATAATGGGAGAATATTTACATATTTATTGTTAACACCTCTAGGCAGGTTCAGATACAAAATCTCCTGAGCACTGCAGTATTACGTCTTCGGAGACAAGTCTTTTACAACAACAGTATGTTCAACACACACGTCTCATTAGCGCACGGAAATCTAAAGCACTGATGTTTTGATGTGTTGTGTCTTTTCACCCAGAAGCAACTAGTGAAAGCCGTTAGCTTTGCTTATGCATTCAGCAAACAAATTTTTTTTTTTAACAGTTGGCAGATATAAACACCGTCATTCATTCCAGATTATGCTGTAGACAGTGCATATAGCGATCATTTTTATCAAAGGTAGATATAAACATCAATCAGAAAACAATTTGTTTACTGAAAGCATTAACAAGTCCAGCGTCTTTGGAAGTCAGAAAGTTCCGGTTGCTTCTACCTGACGCGACATAACACATGGAAAAACTAGTCCCCAGAATAATGCTGTGGGACAATGAGGCGAGTGTGTTGAACGCAATGTTATCATAAAAGGGAGCTGTTCTTCGAAGACATACACTACAGCGCTCAGTAAAGGTTGCCTCTGAACCTGCCAAGAAGTTTTAAGACTAAATATGCAAATATTAATTCCAGATCTCTATGTAGATTTCACATATGATTATATATATATATATATATATATATATATATATATATATATATATATCAGGTCATTCCATAAGTTCTGTCCGATTTTACCCTTTTTAAAATTGAATGAAATTTAATAGTATTTTAGAATGTCTAATGGAATTTAAAATTATTTTTATGCATTTGTGTACGTTTAAACTACTTAAATATTATTTTACAGGATAATAGAATTAAAATTTCTTTAATTAAAACCCTTTCTAACATGGAAGTATCCAAAGAGCATTTGAGGCTCAGAATGTTTTATGAGTACAAAAAAAGAGTATTTTGCAGCTGAAGCGAAGTTTATGGGAAAGAATGCTTGAATGAAAGAACTTGCAGAAGATGGTCTGCAAAATTCTTGAAGATGAAGATCAAACAGGACGTCCAGTTGAGTTTGATGATAAGCTCCTTGAGGCATTACTTGAAGAAAATCCTGCATTATCAGTTGAAGAATTGGCAATAAGGATTAGTTCAAACCATAAAATTGTTCATCGTCATCTTCAACAACTTGGAAAGGTTCCTAAAACTTGGAAAATGAGTGCCTCATGAATTGTTCGAAAGCAACCGCAAATCCCGAGTTGACATCTGCCCTTCTCTCCATTCTCGCGAACTCATTTCACCCTTTTGGGATAGTTTTGTGACTGGTGACGAAAAATGGATCTTCTATCAAAATGTTAAACATCGTAAACAGTGGTTTGGTAAAAGGGAAAAAGCTCAAAAGCTCTGGACTGTTGCCACAGTAACGAAGGACAATCTGTGCGCTTGGCACGCACAGATTGATCTTGAACTCTGCTGTGCATGTGCACTAAGTTTTATCATTCTAGCTCACTTCCGCTATTTACAACAGTGCATAGAAGGAAGCTGTGGAGCGTGTGTTGCATAGAATCTACAACAAAGTTTGCCAAAAGCTTGGCGATACCTGCTCAAAGGCCCATGCAAAGTTTTCAAAAGTTTTCTTGACACAATCAAGGAGATCTTGTGCAACTGAAACTGGAATGTCCTTTTGGTCAGCTGAAAGCAGTTTTAGCACAAACTTGGTACACACGCGTCTCATACTCAAATATTCAGTGATAATGGACTGAACTGAACCGTAACTAATCTGCACATCCTATGATAACTCACGGATGGTGATTCGACGATTTCCCCTCACAGCTGCACGCACATCCGTGATATTTTTTGCAGTTCTCCCAGAACGTTCATCAGACATTTTTTCGGACATCTTGGAAACGTCTGAACCACTCATATTCTTGCATGTGGTTCATATACTCCTCTCCATACACTTTCTGCAATTTTTTGTAGGCCTTTGGGAATGTATCACCAGAAAAACTTTCTATGTCATGATCAATGCGACGATCACACGCTACACACGTTCCTTCCAAGCAGTGCTGTGTAAGCAGCGGAAGTAAGCTGCAATGTTAAAACTTGGTGCATTGCACAGCAGAGTCTAAAGTCAATCCGTGCCAAGCAGTTTCACTCTGCGTGCATTAGCTTCGTTACTATGACAACAGTCCAAATATTTATTGATCAGACCTCGTACATATATATATATATATATATATATATATAACCGGCTTCTTTCAGTCTTTTATACTAAATCCACTCACAAATATTTGGTCGTTTGTGGACATCTTCTCAAGGGCCCACGCAGTGGGACTAAACCCGGAACCATGTGGATGAAAAACGAGCTTCTTACCTCATAGTCACGCACGTTATAGGTGTATGGGAGTGTCAGTATATATATGTTTGCGTATATACACACACAAAAACACACACACACATACACACAAACACACCATTCACAGCATCTGTATTTTCATCGCTGAACAAACGACTACTGTGATTGATGTTTCGCACAGTCATCTTTATAAGCTTTAAGGAATCTCGTTCGCTGTTTTACGAGTTTGGCTATTGTTTTAATAGTTCTGATTTCCCAATGCCACACTGTAGGAAATGGGAAATGGTGATTCATCACTTATAATCTCATTTCTTAGGAAATCGCAGTTTCGCATTATTTATTTTCTAAATACTCCGTCTTGATTAAATCAAGTTTTGCTTGTCAAGAGTAAGCGTTACTTAATTGGTTACAAAACGAAGCACATGCACATATTAACTAAGTAATGCTTTGGTCGTTTCGTTTTCTACTCGTCTATCTTAACATTTCCTTATGGTTACACAATTTCTTTATGTTTGCATACACATATCATGCTTTCTCTCTCTCTCCCCCTATATTTATATACACACGCGCTCGTGCACACACACACGTTGACCATCGACTACTTTTTCAATTTTATAAAATAAATTGTAGAAGTTGCAAAGATGAAGTATAAACAACGTATGATATATCTTTTATCTTTTACTTGTTTCAATCATTGGACTGCGTCCATGGTGGGGTATCGCCTTGAAGGCTTTCATCGAACAGTTGGACCCCAGTACTTATTCGATCGGTTTCTTTTTGCCGGACCGTTAAGTTACGGTGATGTAAACAATCCAACACCGGCTGTCAAGCGGTGGTAGGGTACAAACATACATATATATATATATATATATATATATATATATATATATATATATATATATATATATATATATATATATATATATATATATATATATATATATATATTCCAAAGGAATTCGAACTCAGACCGTAAAGACAGACGAAATACCGCTAAGCATTTCGCCGGGCGTGCTAACGTTTCTGCCATCTCGCCGCCTTCAGCGATCTATAATTATGTTGGTAGATTTAGTCCATCCTTAATAAATCGATATATCGAGTTTGAAGTCTCCGTCTCTTTTGAATATGAAAATTTAAAAGTTAAAAACCTTATAATATATATATATATATATATATATATATATATATATATATATATATATATATATATATTGGTAGGGGTGTAAGTCGCCTGTGCGTGTGTTTAACAGTAGTGTATAAAATATTGAGCTAAAAATACCCGTGAACAGAAAAAAGTCGAAGACTGTTCGCAAGCCTTAATGGGATAATTGAGTACATATGCCATAACCACAAATGATGCGCATGCATGTCCCTCGGGCAGCCTCCAACAGTTTTCTAGCCAAGAGGGTTTTAATCCAACAATCCACATGCTGTTATTAACATTTACATAACAGAGTTTTGCCCTAAAAACTCTGTATTTCATATTTCTGGAAGCTTTTAAAAATATTTAAGATTATTATAAACGATGATCAATTCTTTTTAATAATTGTAAAGCTTCTAAAACGGATAGAGAAAATTTGAAGAGTTGTTTTGTTATAACAGTAAGACATACGTTATCTCCATGGAAAATGTAAGTTTGTGGCATTTTTTTCCTATCCAATGAATTATTCAACTCAGTATTCTAAGTTTGTAGATTTTTCTATTTCATGTTTCTCCCTTAAATCGATCTATTTCATATCTCTTAAAGATACACGCGCACACTCACACAGACACAGACACACACGGTACTTAATTTATTGACCCCGAAAGGAAGAAAAGCAAAGTCGACGTCGGCGGAATTCGAACTCAGACCGTAAAGACAGACGAAATACCGCTAAGCATTTCGCCGGGCGTGCTAACGTTTCTGTCATCTCGCCGCCTTCAGCGATCTATAATTATGTTGGTAGATTTAGTCCATCCTTGAACTTCTCTGCATTAAGATCTGAAATGTGAGATCTTATCTGCCCTGATGAGGGATGAACATCTTATCCAATATTAATTGCATCCATACGGCTACATTTTTGATAAACGAAATCTACCAACATTATTAGGGATTGCTGAGCCAACCAAAACACCTGTTTCTTCCAGTCTTTTAATTTCCTCTGTCGTTTGTACTCTGTGTAAATTGGATCTATTAATATAAATATCTATATATTTATACTTAACAATTCATCATCTGAAAGCTTCTACCTTTTGCATTCTCTCGTTTTGTATGTATACATATATACATATTTTGTATTTGGCGTATTTAATATATTTAATATACTTGACGTATCTAATTTGTTTATCCACATAACTGCCTCAAATTGATAACTCTTACAGCTTTTCTTTACCTTGTAGAATGATCTCCTGTAAAGACATTGGAATGTAAGCTTGAATATTTTGAGAACTACTAAGTGCCTTCTATATGATAATCTCTGGATTTTATCTGTGAACTGCACCACGTTTTCGCGTTGTTGTTTTTTCTTGTGTTTTTTTTTCCTTTTTTGGATTAATTATTTATACACACACACACACATACATATATATATATATATATATATATATATAGTAAAACATTAACTGTCACCACTACTACATGAACATGAAGATTGCATAGTTGAATGCATGAAAGTACTACTTCAGTCAGAATGGACATTTAATATTCTATCATTTCATTATATTATATTATTATAAGATTGTAAAAAAAATGTGAAAAGCAGACAAATATGGAATTTCTTTGAGTAATATATTCTTCCGTACACAATCATACACGCCCGTGTGTGTGTATATAATATATATATATATATATATATATATATATATATATATATATGTTGTCGTACTTGGGGATGGTCATATTGCCAGTTTAGCCAATAAAAACACACGCACTGTATATTTGGTGTTAATTTGCTTCAGCTTTATATTACATTAATCTTAATCTTATTTCGGCCAGAGTTCTTTCGTCACACTTCTGTGACCTCATCAGTGGTCCTTTGTTTCCTTCTTTCTTATGTGTGTCTCACCTTGCTAACTATCAGCCATTTTGTATTTTGTATTCCTATTGTATGTGTCTACGCATGCGTGTCCTTCAATGTGTCTGTGTCTTTTGTAAGTGCATGTGTGTATGGGGAGTGTCTGTATCACCTATATTCTCTGTTAATACGTGTTCGTTTGTATTTGTTTCTATTTATTTATTTGTTCATGTGTGTGTGTGTTTTTTTGTATTTTTTTGTGTTTAATTAAATTTTGTTAACGTATGTAGTATTTAATTCCATTTGTTTATCTATGCATTGTATTATACTTTGTTCATATTATTATTGGTTAATTATTACAATTAAGTTACAAGGAATGCTATCTGTTGGAGTTTCAGCACTTTAGCTGCTATTTCTGAACTTCGGTATGTGGTGAAGCAACTGTTGCTGACCCCTTAATTATGTTTATATATATGTATATATATATATATATATTATCTAAATTTACCTGGTACAAGATGTAAATCAGTATTTAAAAGTATTATTTTATTCTATGGATTATCTGCAAGGAAAATCTACTTGCGAGAAGAAAGCTATACCTACAAAGAAAGAAAGGAAGAAAGAAAGAAAGAAAGAAAGAAAGAAAGAAAGAAAGAAAGAAAGAAAGAGAGAGAGAAAGAAAGAAAGAAACAAAGAAAGAAACAAACAAACAAACAAACAAAGGAATCTATGGTTGCAAACATTCTTGTAATTTAGTAGAACATATCATACAACAGTTCGTAATTCAGTCGCTTATTTTCCTTTTAAAACTGTATACTTACCGATGGGAACTCTCTTGCCCGCTCCCTTAAACCTTCCAAAGTGAGTCTTGAAGGCGCAGTTTACTTCTCCACAACATTTTCCTGCTCTTTTCATGAGGGAACATTCTGCTGGTAATCCAATATAAGTTGGACATCTAATGGTTTAAAAACACAAAAGGCGAAATGAAGTTATCTTAATGTGTATACAAGTAGAATTAGTTGATATCCATATATATATATATATATATATATGTCATGATTAATTTTACAAAATTGTGATAGAACGTGAACTAATTCCTTTTTGGGGAATATTTTGAAGTCCTTACATACAGGTATAAATAATAGGTCTATGTAGGAGCATAAATAAATATTGCGTTGAAAATCCCTTTTGGATAGAAAAAATTCGAAGTTTGACCATGTGTGTGCGAGATAGATAGATAGATAGATAGATAGATAGATAGATAGATAGATAGATAGATAGATAGATAGATAGATAGAAAAAGGACAGACATATGCAGAGATAGAGAGAGAGGGAGAGAGGCAGATAGAAAGACAGGTCTGTTTGTTTTACATTTATACATATATACTCTATGTAAAGCGTGTGTGTTTGTGTTTGCATAAATGTTATATGTGTATATGCAAACACTTCCCCAAACGCCTTAACATTGATACTTCGATACATACATACATACATACATACATACATACATACATACATACATATATGTATACGTTTATATAAATTTGTGCACACATACGCACACACAAATATATATCCGTCTAAAG
>NC_142931.1:109004781-109007281 GCF_046866305.1 Octopus bimaculoides
ACACACGAACAGACAACTTCACGAAAGAATAGACATGTGTAACAGCGCTCTGCAAGAAATTCTGTCCACGCAAATAAACTCTCCTTAGAACAAATTGAATGATTTAATGTATTCAGTAACAGTGGAAGAAGTGTTGAGGGCAAAATGGAATTATCTTCAGAGATTAAAGCCCGCCACAGCTAAACCTATCAAACTGTTGAGAAAATATTCTGTATGGTATCAAAAAGTGATGAGACACATTCTTAACGAAATATGAAAAGAGATATCTAATACGAAAACTGTAAAGGAAACTAATAGTCAAGGAATATAATACAAAATATATAAAGTATCCTGGAAAGAAAGAAAGGCTTTAGCAGAACTTATCAAAGGTATGTGTGATAAGATGCTGTATTGAATTTTAGAGCGAAAGCTTCTTTTACGAAATCAAAATATTTGAATGGAACACCAATTTTGCAGGAATATTAATAACCAAAAACATGTAACACTGGACAGTACACTAACATGAACTGGAGGGATAAGAGACAAAATCGTGTAGTACATTAGAAGAGTATAATGGATAATAATTGGAAGAGAAAAAGAAAATTGAATAACACTGCACATATGGCCCACTACCTAGAAATTGAGTGGCACGATGAAGGCAGCAAGTGGGAATATCACCCGGGTTTAACAATTTCGAATTTGCGGGTAGAACACCGAACCAGTTTCGAAAATTCTTTGGCAACACTATTCAATGAATTAGTTACCAGAACAGAATTAACAAGTGAATGTATATTAGGAAGGAATACTGTAAGTTTGGTCAAATTCGGTCCAATGGTTGCGGAGGAGTTTGGTAACAAAATTTTGACACAGACACACGCACAGACGTAAATAGCGCAATTATAGTTTAGATTATTAAGGCGGCGAGCTGGCAGAATCGTTAGAAAGCCGGGCAAAATGTTTCTGAGTTCAACCTTTCGAGGTCGATAAATTAAGTACTAGCTGAACACTGGGGTCGATGTAATCAACACATCCCTTTCCAAAAATGGCTGCCGTTGGGAAAAAAATTTGAAACTATTATTATTATTATTAAGCCGGCAAGCTGGCAGAATCTTTAGCGCGCCGGGCGATATGCTGAGTGATATTTCACCCGTTACTACGTTCTCAGTTTAAATTCTGTCGAGGTCGACTTTGCTTTTCATCCTTTCGGGGTCGGTTAAATAAGTACCAGTTAAGCACTGGGGACGATGTAATCGACTTAATCCCCTCTCTGAAGCTGCCCTTGTGACAAAAATTTGAAATCATCATTATTATGGTTATTATTATTATTTCTACAATTAGTTTTATGAGATGTAGAAATAAATTGTTTATTTGCACAATTACCCATTTTAAAAAATATAGTCAGCTTTTTCAAAACATATCTCGTAGCAATTCTTATTGTTCGATGCTATTCTATGAATTACGCTATCAGTTTTTGTTTACAAATGAATAGATTAGTACAGAGGTATTTTTGCCAACAGTGAAAGGAAAAATAAAGTGTAAGCTGTTGATGGTGTAATTTTGTTGTTTTTGTCACACATATACACACACCACCACTACTACCACTAGGTCAGCGTTCAAATTTATTTTAGCTTAGACTGAAATAGTACGGTTTAATGAAATTTGGTTGGTATTTCTAACAAATAGCTTCAACACAAAAAGACTACATTCTGACTCGAAATACTGCCTGTCATTTAATCTGGCAGTCCAGTTTAATGGCATTTCATCCGTCTTTACGTTCTGAGTTCAAATTCTGTCGAAGTCGACTTTGCTTTTCATCCTCCCGTGGTCGATAAAAGGAGTACCAGCTGAGTACTGGTGTCAATGTAATCGACTTACTCCTTCAAAATTGTTGGCATTGTGCCAATATTTGAAACCAATATTTCTGTTGTTTCATTCTATCACCACACTTTCAAAAACCGTGTCTTACCGGATCCCCTATATTTTTGGCATAGACAAAAATTTATGAATTCCGCTAGAATGTTAAGCAATTTCAATTATTTAATTAAAAAGTAGTAGTAATATTTTTCTTAATCCTTCCAATAAATTACAATAAACCTTTTGATTAAATGTGCTATCAAGATTTCGAGAAAATAATAAACATTATTTTAGAATGTATTAATTAAATAAATGCAGTTGTTTATTAAAAAATAAATTATTTAAAAGCATTAATAGATATTTAAATTTTATAAACTGTCAACGAATTGTTCAATAAGGACATTGGCAACTATTCTTTAATTCATTTATTCTTTTAGCTTGTTGAACTTGAGCCACGCTGAGGTTAATGGAATTTATACCATTTTAATACCAAATTAATACCATTACTTTTTATATAAGTTTGGTACTTAGTGTCACAACACTGTTTACTGAACTGCTAAGTTACCAGAACGCAATAAAAACTACATTGGTTCTTAAGCGACGGTGGGATGGGAAGCACAAAGACATACAAATACACACTCACACATACATATACTCACACATATGC
>NC_142931.1:109009781-109022281 GCF_046866305.1 Octopus bimaculoides
TCTCTAATCAAATGAAATTGTCGACAGATAACAGGTCTACCAATGTTATAACTATAAAGTATTAATATATACTCCAGTACTAGATATTCCACAACGGTTGCAAAAAACATTTTGTACGTTACAAACAGAATGCAATATTTTTTCTATACTGTAAGACAGCGAGCAGGCAGAATTGTTACCGTGCCGGATAAAATGCTTAACCGCATTTCATCCCTCTTTACATTTTGACTTCAAATTCTGCCGAGGTCGACGTTCTTTTTCAACTATCGAGTCGATAAAATAAGTACTAGTTGAATACTCGGGCCGAAGTAATCGACATACACCCTCCCCCGAAATTGCTGATCTTGTACCAAAATTTTAAAGCAATATTCAGATGCTGCGAATACCATTTTATATGATGTTAATATTTCAAAAAACTATGCTGGAAAAAGTCACCAAGCATAAATCTGAATTAAACATTACATTTAGACTGCAAGAAAAATCGAATTTCCAGATTTCATACAACATTATTCTTACAATTATTATTATTACTATTATTATTAACATTACAGTAACATTAATAATGAACTAATAAGAATGATTAGAAAGAGAATGTAAAGAAAACGTTACTAAAAATATTAATGAGAAGTTGATTAAATTCCGTTAAATTCGATTCTGAAAATTCAGAGCAAATATCTTCATAGCAACATTTTCGTAAATAATAACTATCCTATTAAAATAGTTGAAATATTCTCTTAAAATAGATTTTACTTACCAACACCAAGGCTTTTACCCTTGTTATGACCAGTAGTTCTTGTATGTTTACCGTTGAAGTTGCAAATTGGTTTTTTGCAACACTCTCCTTCAACGTCGACTAAAGTGCACATTGGTGGAAGGTTGTGGTAAATAGGACATCTGAAAGGAAATTCGAAAACTTATTCATATATATACAGAGAGAGAGAGAGAGAGAGAGAGAGAGAGAGAGAGAGAGAGAGAGAGAGAGAGAGAGAGAGAGATACACACACACACATATATTTATATAGGGTCATCCCATATGTAATGCGGTTTTTCCAATTGCATGAACTAAAAGTAGTAATTTATTTTCTACTTATTCGTAGAGCAAGTTTTGAAGAGTGCAGTTCAATTTTAATAGTTATGTTTTCAAAGCTATAATGGAAGTGACAAAAGAGCATATTCGGCATATTTTGCTTTATGAGTTCAATAAAAGCAACAACGCAACCGAAAATGCGAGGAATATCAATGCATTATATGGAGATCAAACAATAAGTATAAGCCAGTGTCAACAGTAGTTCCAGAAATTCCGAGCCGAAAGCAACAGACTGGAAGACAAGCCTCGTCCTAGAAGATCTGTAGACCTCGACGAGGACATCCTACAAACCCTTGTGGAACAAAATCTCATCGCAACTGTTGAGTAACTAGCAGAAAAGCTTGGATTTGGTCATTCAACTATTCATCGACACATGTGTCCTATCAGAAGAGTCAACAAATTGGATCAATGACTTTCTCACAAACTTTCCGAGTCTAATGCTTAGCCATATACACCGAAGATGACATTCCAAAGGCTGGAACAGTTTTAATGGAAAACGATGCCCCACTCACCATATTCACCAGACAATGCCCCATCTGATTATAATTTATTTTGCAATCTTTAAAATCATTTGGACGGAAAAAATATGAATTTTGTAGACGAGGTCAGAACAGTACTGGAGGAGTATTTTTCGTCACAGACTAGTGAAGTTTGGAAGAGTGTCCTTGCACGTCTACTAGATAGATGGAAGAGCATATTTTAGATTAAAAAAGAACTTTATCTTAATTTTGAAAAATAAAAGTATGAAAAACCGCATGAGATGACCCAACATATATACATAGATGTATGTATATATGAATATTCGTATGTACGTATGTATTTTTTATTCTTTTACCTGTTCCAGTCATTTGACTGCGGCCATACTGCAGCACGACCTTAAAGGGTCGTTTAGTCGAAGACATGGACCCCAGAACTTTTTTCTTTGTAGGCCTAGTACTTATTCTATCGGGGTCCTTTTACCGAACCACTAAGTTACGAGTACGTAAACACACCAAAATCGGTTATCAAGCGATGGTGGGGGGGATAAAAACAAACACACACATATACATATATATACACACATATGTATATATATATATATATATATATATATATATATATATATATATATATATATATATATATATATATATATATATATATATGACGGAGTTCATTTCAGTTTCCGTCTACCAAATCCATTCACGAGGATTTTGGTCAGCAGAAGTCACTTGCCCAATTCAGTCTGAACCAGAAAATATAGTTTTAACTTTTTTGCAGATCTTGTATTGTTTAATTATTTTACTTGTTTCAATCATTTAACTGCAGCCATGCTGGGGCACCGCCTTGAAGGATTTTAGTCGAACAAATAAATCCCAGAACTTCTTTCTTAAACCTAGTGCATTTCTATCGATTTATTTGCCGAACCACTGGTTTATGGGGATGTAAACACACCTACACCAGTTGTCAAGCGTTGATGGGGAGACAGATACAGACACAGAGACACAGAGACATAGATGCACACACACACACACACATACATACATACATACACATACATACATACATACATACATATATATATATATATATATATATATATATATATATATATATATATATATATATATATATGTATGTATATGTATATTCATTTATTTATTTAATTATATGCGACGGGGTGCTTTCAGTTTCCGTGTACCAAATACACTCACAGTAGAAGACACTTGCGCAAGGTGCCACGCTGTGGGACTGGAACTGAAACCATGTGGTCAGGAAGGAAGCTTCTTACCACACAGCCACACTTGCGCCTCTAGAAGATGGAGTCATATATGACAGAGAAAATGTGTATGTACCAACAAAAGTGTAGTTGTTTCTTAAATTAAGAGAAATCATCTACGGCTAAGAATGGGTTTTTTATACCGATATTTCTTTTTATAATTCTAATGAAATTCATTGCTATAAATTCGCACACATACATAAAAACTAATTAATGCGTCGACGCTTCGTCATCCTCAAAGGTCTACCTTTAAATTAGAAATATCTGCAAGATGCATTGAAACAAAATTGCTTAACATGCAAGTACAACTGCGAAAATCGAATCATAAAAAATTTTTCACTATTTCTGTACGCTTATATCGTTAGCATAAATACTTCCAATTATACGTACCAAAGTAGTCGTTAATACGTAGTTGTAAGTTATATATAACTGTAGACGTTATATATAATAATACGTCTTATTAAATGTATAACATTACAGAGAACATATCGTTTTATTAAAACACTGATGACTTTATGAAACCACGTTAAGTATTTCTAAATTATTCAATTGTAAGATTACAAATAAATAAAGGAATTCATATACTTACTTATTCCAACATGAAAAAACACCAGTGTGACTATCCAAGCATGAACATTCTAAATCGCAGCCATCCATCCAAGTTTCGCTCTGAGCATAAAGCTTTCCTTTGTATACACAATGTCCAACTGTAATAGAATTTAACGTTAAAAATCGATTATTTTAGTCGCTAATTATTTTCTTGATTATTGTCTGGCTCACGTGTTTAGAACAATAGAATCAGCCGAAGCTCGGTTTCAATACTAGACATATTTTAGAATTGTTGTAATCGTTGATATTGGTTATCCTGAGGTCTGACCTGGAAAATAAAGCTGACATATGATCAAATGCGTCTGTCACGATCCTGCCTTACGTTCAGATATGGTTTATCTAGGACAAGATTATCCAGCGTGTCTTGGATTTCTTGCGACAGTCGGATGTGATTTGGAGATGGTTTGGATTCTACTTCTACTGATTGAGTGATAACTTAAAAACTAGGTGATAACTTAGTTAGAATTGGTGGAGCACTTATTAAATAACCCTCTATTTTATAATGTACGTTTCCATTCAGATTCCTAAGTCAATGTTGCCTTTTATATCTTTAAAGTAGAGAAATGAAGAAACTATTTAAAGAAATTGCATCATTTCTTCAGAATGTATAACTTCTTTTTATTAATGTACGAGATTATCTTCTGGGGCAAATCCACTTGGCTGATGAGGCTATTGGAGTTGTTGCATTTCAATCTCTAACACAGTTTCTTCACTATTTTTTCAGTTCAAGCAAGTGCATGTAAAGTACAATTCTTGTACTGTGGAACCAATGTATAATTAATAAATATAATATATATATATATATATATATTGTTTCATTGGAAGCGAATATATTAATTATCATAAAGACCAAGAGTTCAATTGTCACTAGTAAAAAGTAAAAGCAAACAGAAATACAGTAAAATTTTAATTTGCACCCAACGTTGGTATTATGAAGGTCTGAGATAACGATTATGAGTTACTCCATTACAGGCTTTTCAAAACATCCTTATCTTCTGTTTATTCGCAGATGTGTATGTACTAGTCCATCTGGATTATTAATTTTAAATATGGTTGCACTGTGTTCAAAGAAACAAGAATATTTTTTGCTCATAAAGGATATGATACTGGTTAGCAAAGATAACGACTGAATTTATCAAAATTTTCAGTATATTTGTTATTTCCACAAATGATATTTCTGCTACAGTACTCAAAAATATTTAGTTTTAGTTAAGAATTAAACCCTAAGCGGTTGTAAGAATACACATTAACAAAGATAACGTAAGATAAGAAAAGGTGTAATCTGGAAAGTGTTTAACTGAAAATAAGAACCAAAACTAATTATCACATTTGGTTATGCCTAATTAGTATCTACTGAGTTATACATTTATGAATAACATTTAAACACACAAAAACATACGTTTATGTATAGGAACGAATATAATAAGCGAGCATTCGATCGGACATCTCACCCTCGGTCATATGACCTTTTATCACCACAAGCTTCGATATGCTTCAGTTTAAGCCTGCATTTATCGTTCAATCCTAGGTTGATAACGAATAAATTAAATATAACATTATGTTATTGAAATTTGACAAACGAATATATTTTTTACATTAACAGATCAGTCGAAAGAATTGTACGAGAGATATTAATGTAGTTAGATGGCTAGATCTAATTCATTTGACTAGTAAAAGATTTTATTCGTTTTTTATAGAATCTATTTTAACCATTAAAGATACGTTTCCTCTGAGACAATTATTTTAATGTCGATATTACCAGTATTAGAGTAATATTAAACACGTAACATTAAATTAGGTTCAGAGTTTCTAATGCGTTGTAAGAACAGACATACATATATATATGTATGTATTAGGTTGTTCTAAAAATAATGGCCGATTTCAGAGACAATTTTATTCTGAAAAAATTAACAATAGAAATGTTTTGATTAGTCAAAGTATGAGCCGTGAACGTCTATGCATCTCAGCCATCGATCAACGGGATTATTTATGCCTTGTTGATAAAAACGTATTGGCTTTGATGCTAAGAAATCTTTGAAAGCTGATACCAGCTCTGGTTTGGACCTGAAAGTTTTATCACTTAAAAACGTGTATAAATGCTTTGGAAAATGCTACTCAGTAGGTGAAAGATCAGGAGAATATGGAGGATGTGGTAAAGTCTCGTATCCCAAGTCTGTGAGTTTTTCAGCGTCATTCTTGCAACATGTGGCTTTGCATTATCGCAGAGCAGAATTGGGCCACTTCGATTCACCAAAGTAGGTCTCATTTTTTTGTATGTGAGCATGCATTTTAGAGAGTTGATTGCAGTGAACCTCTGCTGTAATGCTCTGATTGTAATGCTCTGAAAGCTGTAATGGACCACACCAATTGCAGACCACCAGACAGTCACCATAATCTTTTGCTGATGCAACTTTGGCTTTGGGAAATGTTTGAGGGACTCATCATAATCAAGACATTGAACTTATTTCACCTTACCAATCTTCTACAGATTGCATTAGACTGTTGCAATACCGACACCAAGTCCCCGGGACATTTCTTTGGCACTTTGACGTGAGCTTTGTTCAACAATCGCTTTCAATTGTTCATTGTTAAGACTGCATGACCGTCCGCTACCTTCTTCATCTTCAAGGCTCTCATCACCACTACAGAATTTCCGAAACGACCTTTGCACTGAGCGATCACTTGTTGACCCCTCTCCCCATGGTCTGTTGATATCAGCAGCAGTTTGGGAGGCATTGTGCCGAAGCTTGAACTCATGCATGAAAAATAAGCGAAGGTCCTTTTTTTTCATGTTCATAATTAAGTATGCTTCAAAAATGTTTTCTGCCTGAAATAAGTAGAAACTATTAAAGAGCATACATCAATTATTAAGTATGTCGAAATTCACCTAAAATATAATTAAAATATTATGATAAAATTGCGTTTCAAAACACAACACATAGAGCGGACATTATTTTCGGAACAACTTAATATGTATATATGCATGCGCTTTTCCCTCTCTCTCTCTCTCTCTCTCTCTCTCTCTCTCTCTCTCTCTCTCTATCTATCTATCTCTATCTCTCTCTCTCTCTCTCTCTCTCTCTCTCTCTCTCTCTCTCTCTCTCTTTCTCTCTCTCTCTGTGTAAAGCGGAAATAAATTGAATTAAACCCTTCAGATCGTATTATTATTCTTGCAATGATGTGCTCACATCTAAATTCTTTCTTCACTAAAAGATCTCATATTAGTAACATAGAAAAAATATTCTAGCAATGTGATTAGATATATCTTATGCGTCCTGGTTTTAATAGTTTACCGTATATAGCTGCTCTTGCATGTATATGTTATATCAGTGGCAAAAATGATTCTAACAAACGATAGAATAATTCAACTAGTAAAAGTCTTAGCACTAATATTTCTCATCGCTGTCAGTATGCATTTGCTAACAGACAAATATGATATCTGATATTTAGTTGCTGTTACTATTTGTATTCAAGAGAAGCGTGAAGATAATATATATATATATATATATATATATATATATATATATATATATATATATATATATATTATATAAATGCTCACACATGCGCAAACCCACACACCCACTCACACACATATATATAATGTGTGTGTGTGTGTGTGTGTGCGTGCGCTGGACTTTTTTAATATCATTTTCAAGGCATTTCTTCGTAAAACTCATGTATAGTGGAAGTTAGATAATTCCAGTGAATTGATGTGACGTGTCTGATTTATCTCAAACAATACTGCCTTAAGCTATTAATTCTTGAATTGTTGCAGAACAAAGAAGCATTGTAAGCGACCAGCGACCAGCTTCATAGTTAAAGAACGACATAAAGAACTTTCGTTTTCATACCTTTATGAAAGACATTTCTAAATGGGATATTTAAATTCTTACCTTCCTTCGCGATTGTCTTGTTTCCTGTAAGAGAAAATATTTTTTAAGAAAATAAACTAAAAGTTTTTTTTTTTTTAAAGAAAAACATTCATAGAAGTAAATAGAAGTAAATAGAAGAATTTATTAAAGATGTTTCAGATAATGTAATATAGTGACTACTTCATAAATGGGGTGGGGTATATAACATGACGTAAATATTAAAAGAAGTAATTTGGAATATTCAATTTAATACAAAAATACCCTATATAAATATATATATACTACACTTAGTGTTGTTGTTCTTCAACTTAAAATAGTATCAAATGTTGTTAAACATTATAACACCGAAACTACACAAAATTTACATTAAAAATATAGAGAGAAATAAACAAGTCAAAGAACTGTATATCTATTATTGTTACATTCTATCTATATTTTATGTATTCATAAATGTATGGCTTTTAGAGTGGGTATTTAATTTATCTGCAGTACCGTAGATAATAATGAAGATGAATCGTTACCAAGCTAGTAGAATGCTTAAAATTGCGAAAGCAAATATGCATGCATAATCAAAAGAGAAGCTGGGGAGCTAATGAGGACATTACTGTACACTGTACTCTTATATATATATATATATATATATATATATATATATATATATATATATATATATATATATATATATATATATATATATATATATATATATATATATATATATATAATTGCAGCGTGGAAGGTGTTTATAAGCCATTTAAAATAACACACAAAATCCGTTAGATTCACTTCAACATTTAAATTTAATTTGTCAAAATATTTTCGTCGCTTTGAGACCGCGACCTGTTCACTGACAAAATTATGTGCTGCATCTGAGAAAGTAATAGTTAGTTCATGATATATATGTACATGTGTATGTACGTATGTATGTATGTATGTATGTATGTGCGTGTACATGTGTGCGCGTATGCATCTGTATACATGCGTATGCATGTGTGCATGCCTATACACATGTATGTATATATGTATATATGTATGTATGTGAGTATGCACGTATGTACTTATGGATGTACGTGAGTAATAGGGTAAGTGTGTAGACGTGTTTGTGCGTGTGTGTGTATGTGTGTGTGCATATGTATGTACATGTGAATATAAGTTTACGTACTGATATGTGCGTCAGTTCAAGTTGTATACATGACAGTTACTTTGTTAAAGGTTGTATATACGCACATATATACATATGCATATACACATATGTAAACACGCACACACACATATGAATGTGTGTGCGTTTGCCCCTCTCACCATCGTCTAACGGTGGATTGATACAACGTCTTAGATACATATATGTACATATATAACCTTACTTATACATATATAAACAAGTATACACAATCATATTGACACTCACACACGCTCACAAATATACATATCTTAAAGTATACACGCATATACGCTTAATCATCACTACACCTATACATATATATACACACACACATACACACATACATATATACAAATATGTATGACACTAATACAAGGATAACGGTTAAAATTCAAATATGCATTTTTTTCTCCATAAACATACCACACATAGATGTATCTACACACACTCATACGCCCATGCATGCACACACTCATAGTCACATACACAACGCACAACACATACACACATGTGCACACACACATACATCTACACACACGCACACACATATCAAACTATATACGCTCATGCGGTTATATATAATAACATATATGTATGTATTATGCATCTCAACATGTATGTATGGAAAGGAATTCCACTTGTAAAAGAGAAAGAAGGGTGACTATAGAGGTGTACTCCCGTGTGGAATCTGGATGTTACCCCACTCGGATTTACGGTTGAGAGAGGGTTTGTACTCTTGTATACAGACAGCTTCAGTGACATGTCTCAGCATTGCATCAGTGGGATGTCTGGACAAGATGTTTAATTTAAGGCTCCCTAAGGAGCCCTTGTGGCAGTCTACAGCATGCTGATATATATATATATATATATATATATATATATATATATATCTTTATCTTTAACTTGTTTCAGTCATTTGACTACGGCCATGCTGGAGCACCACCTTTAGTCGAGCAAATCGCCGCCAGAGGTTATTCTGTGTAAGCCTAGTACTTATTCTATCGGTGTGTTCTGCCGAACCGCTAGGTTACGGGGACGTAAACACACCAGCATCGGTTGTCAAGCGATGTTTGGGGACAAAAACGGACACACAAACATACACACACACACACACACACACACACACACACACATATATATATATATATATATATATATATATATATATATATATATATCAGATTTTTTTATATGCTAGGCCACTTGGTTTTAAATTGAATTTATATTCAATTTATCACACTATCTATCTATCTATCTATATATATATATATACATATACGATGCGCTTCTTCCAGTTTCCGTCTACGAAATCCACTCAAAAGGGTTTGGTCGGCCCGAGGCTATAGTACAAGACACTCGCTCAAGGTGCCACGCAGTGGGACTGTACCCACGACCATGTGGTTGGTAAGCAAGCTACTTACCACTCAGCCACTCATATATATATATGCAGTTATTGATGCGCTGAATGCGCAACAATTACCCTAGGAAGTAGAGCTCAGTCTTCGCCTACGTTCAACTCCCACTCTTATATGATATTGTGTATGAAGCGTCGAAATGTGCTCCTATATAACACAGTAAGAAGAATCATGTTTATTTAAAACGAACAGAAACAAATACGAACCTTCGTTATTTCCTTTATTTCATTACGTAGTTTTCAATTATCAATAAACAATCATATCGATTAAAGCAGATCTATTTATCATATGGCACACACACACACACACACACACACACACATACACATACACACACACATACACACACACATAAACACACAAACACATGCACATATAGAAACATAAATTCAAAAGTTGTGAGAGGGGAAGATAGATTTGTTTATCCACATGACTTCCATGGCGAAGTTTACCAAATATTTGTGTGGTAAACTTCCTCATGGAGTACTAATTATAGTATGCAAAACATTATACGTAAATGTTTGCATTAATACGTATGCTCAGTGTTGTACTCCTGTATATTCACAAATTCATGCAAATAAAGAAAGCTAGCTCATCAGATCACTGGAACATCATGGTAATATCTATGGCTCAACTCAGATTCGATAAGTGCATGATTCTATGAATCCATATTTTATAGTACTCTTTCTGTGTGTGTGTGTGTGTGTGTGTGTGTGTGTGTGAGTGTGTGTGTGTGTGCGTGCGCGTGCGTGTGTGTGCGTGCGTGTGTGTGCGTACGTGTGTGTGCGTGTGTCTGTTCTTTAACTGGTTTACTGCTTTCGACTATTCAGCCATTAGACTGTGGCCAAGGTGGAGCGCTAATTTGAATATATCATACTCCAGTACTTTCAGTCTCGTATATATTTTTGCAAACACTATTTGTCGAACCGTTAAGTGACAGAACTTGGTCACACTCTCAAAACAATACCGGCGTAAACAAACATATATACAAGCACAAGCACACTACGTATCAATATCTATGTAAAAGAAACAAAACGCTGACAGTCGTTTAGTAATTTTGCCGGTCGCCAAATTCCACAGAATATGTCCTAACTTTGTACATTTGTACATGCTCAAATTTCACTTCTGGGTGGAGCATGATGTTTAATGTGTATTACATTTATAAACGAAACTAGATCAAGTTTCTATGCTTTGTTAAACTGGAAAATTCTAAAGTTAAATTCAAAATTATAGTGTCCTCGCGCAAACTTAAAATATTGAAAACACTAAGATATTTTAAACCCATTTTTTTCCAACAGCTAATCAACTGTACAATTATATTTACATATATACATGTGACACCGCTTATATCTCCGTTTTCATATATCCACTATCCACATTAGTTTCTTTCCTAGGTTTTCACATTTCTATTTCTATTTTTTGGCTTTCTTCATTGCTTTGGTTTTTAAATTTATTTATTATTCAAATCTATACTGCATTCACTTCATAGTTATGATTATATTTATTCGAAATTTATATATTTATTATAATTATAATTATTATTATTATTAAAAAGGTGACGAGCTGGCAGAACCGTTGGCACACCGGGCAAAATGCTTAGCGATATTTTGTCCGTCTTCACGTTCTCAGTTGAAATTCCGCCAAGGTTGACTTTGCTTTCAGGGTCGATAAAATAAGAACCAGTTACGCACTGGGGTAGATGTAGTCGACATGACCCCTCCCCATAAATTTCAGACCTTGTGCCTATTATAGAAAGGATTATTAGTATTATTAAAGTAGCGAGCTGACACACACTATAGCACATCGGAGAAAATGCTTCGAGACATTTCGTTTGTTTTTACGTTCTGAGTCCAAATTTCGCCGAGGTAGACTTTACCTTTCATACTTTCGGATTCGATAAAATAAGTGCCAGCTGAGACCTGGAGCTAATGTAATCGACTACCCTTCCCCTAATATTTTAAGCTCTATGCCTATAGTAGATAGAGTTATTATTATTACTGCTTCCGCCACTACAACTGCTACTATTACTGCTCCCACTACTACTAGATATTATCATTAAAATGAAGATATTTTTATAATTATGATTTACACAATTCCTTATTAAATGCGTTTTTAGTAAGGTCGATTGGCAGATTAGTTGCTGCGCCGGACAAAAGGTTTAGCGGCATTGCTTCCGGCTTTACGATCCGTGTTCAAATGTCTCTGAGGTCGACTTTGCCCTGTATCCATTCGGCGTTGATAAAGTAAGTACAAGTTGAGCACTGAGGGCCGATGTGACCGACTAACCCCTCCCCTGTCATCAAACATCTTAGTCGTTGTGCTTATTATTATTATTATTATTATTGCAGCGATGGTGGCGATCAGGCGGAATTATTAGAACGTCGAGCAAACTGCTTAGCGGCATTTTTTCCGCCTTTATGTTCTGAGTTCAAATTTAACCGAGGTCGACTTTGTTTTTAATACCTCGGGGTTGATGATATAAGTGTCAGTTGAGTACTGGAGCCGATGTAATCGACATACCCCCTCTCCCGAAGTTGCTGGCATTATGCTAAAATTTTAAACCATTATTATTAAAGCATCCAGCTGGAAGAGT
>NC_142931.1:109029781-109047281 GCF_046866305.1 Octopus bimaculoides
AATCATAGACATCTGGGCTGGAGATATGAAAGTATCTTCCGCAGTCAGAGAGAAGGACAATGTCTGCAAACATCTGTTTCTCAATCTGCATCTCATATACACTGGCTATGATTTTATATTCACACTAATAATCATTAGTACATACATTTATGTAAGTAAATATCTACGTTACAATCTGGAGAAGCTACGATTTGCGAGCATAGAAAGAAAAGGTTAGCAAGAACAATAGATATACAATCTGTAAGCGGAAAAGTAAAAATGTGAAAGACATTCTTAAACTTCAATATATAACAATTATCATTGTTACTATCGAAACTCCATTGCTGGTGTTTTTATTTCTTTGATAGAAACCAGTTACCTCCTTCTATAAGAATGCTAATGAATATAAAATAAAAAGCCATATATACATAAACACACACACACACAAATTAATTCTCCTAAATGCAGCATATAATTATGCTATGTGTATAATTTTAGTTCTAGAATAATATAGTTCTTTTCCTTTATCGCGTAATTATTTCCAAATCGCGTTTAGGGACAGAATGTTCAGTGTTTCTTAAAATATGACAAAGAAGATACAGAGCTAGCCAAAACGACGCTAAGAATAAAATGTTTTGTAAAGTAAATAAATATAAAGCTGAGTAGAATTACATCAATGTTAATGTGGCAAATGTAGCTCTGTGGCATATAATGTGTTGCGTAAAGACTTGTTCATTACAGCCATGTGAACATGGTTGAACGGATCGCTTTTCGACTGACAAACAGGTTTAGAAGAGTGTCAAATGGACATCTCAGCTGTAGACTCACGTTCCTATGATTACGCAACATAGTCAAGAGCAATCTAAGCTCTAACTGCTTTCATTTTGCAAAAAGACAGTGTAAACGTAATTCTGAACAGTTGCATTCTATCATAAACTCATAAGCACATATGTTTAGTAGTCTCTTGTGAATGGCTATTTAGTAGAGAGAAACTGAATATATACAAATATATACATGTGTGTGTGTATGTGCGTGTGTGTGTATGTATACATACATATATATATATATATATATATATATATATATATATATATATATATATATATATATATATATATATATTATATGTACATGCATATATGGGGAGAGAGAGACAGAAAGAAGTAGATAAATAGATAGATAGATAGATACACTTGCATAAGCACACAGAGATATACACGTAAACATTATATATATATGTTAAATCTCTGAACGAGGTGTTAACAGTAACTGCACGATAAAGTGAAGTATATTTGCCATTGAAATGTGGCTGACCCCTAAGGGTGGATGTTACTGTTGCTTTTAGCCCCAGGAGAACATCTCCTCCAGCTGGCTTATCTTCACTTTTTCGATATCAGTGAATAACTTCACTGGAAAAAGACTTATATATTGCCAAGGGATTGTCATTCTCATCGAAGGTCGGCGATTATCGTACGCTGAAGAAGGGAAATAACCCTGAAACTCGGGTCCGTACGTATCGCAGATCAAGATGGGAGGGATAACTTCCCTTGGCAAAAATAGACAGGACACAGATATGTGTGTGTGTACACACACATATATATATATATATATATATATATATATATATATATATATATATATATATATATATATATATATATATATATATATATATATATACATATGTATGTATGTATGTATGTATATGCTATACCGTAGCGAATCCAGCGAACACAAAACACATACAGTGTATATGTGCGATCGATAATGTTTACAATACTAGCGCTGCTTTTGATTTGTTATTGAATTTAATCTTATGTGTTCATTGTCGTGGCACATGAGCAAATGATTCTCGCGCAATTTACATATAACCGTACACTGGTGATCCTATTCGTACCTTGTTCAATTCAGATACGTGATGTTGTTAGGCCACAAAAAGGTGAAATATCGGTATCCATCACTCCTGAATTCGATCCGAGGCGAGTTATCCGCTTGTCCATGAATTCCAGGTAACACCCAGCATTATGAAGGAGTCGTTCCCAAGCGTTATACGCAGCGAACAAATAAAATACATACACTGAGTATGTGAAATCGGTGATGCTTACAACGCTAGCGCTGCTTTTGTGTTGACAAAAGAACACTTCCAAAGTTACCCATTATATCATGGGTAACACTCTAGTTTATATGTAGTGTCAATAGAAAGAAAGGGTTTTATGTAAAATATGTAAAACTTACATTCACACATATCGCAGTATTTGGAACAATAATCTGAAGACCAACCAGGATAGGCGTTGCATGCTTCTATTCCGAAGTATTTACAGTTCGGAATGACGTCATGACAATCTGAAATATTAACATTGAGCTTTTACTATTTAATCGAAATAGAAGGATAAAAATAAACAAAAGTAAGTTTTCACGTGAATTTCACCTCTTTTTTATTCATCTGAGAATTACGTGAACGTAAAGACCATTGATATTCAAATCCTCACTGTAAAAGAATAATGATATATTCTTTTTTAGGTGAAGATGGACTAGATACAACACCATATTAGACGAGGCCTAATATATTATTGACGATTATATTATCTACTGACATTTCATTGCAGGATTATGAGGAAGCAAATTAGATTTAGAAATTCGTTTAGTTTGGACAGTGATATTTTGTTTTTACGCATTCAAGTGAATTTTAACAATACTTTATTTTTCAAACAAATGGCTAACTGATATGAGACGTAGCTACAGATGATAACAATTTATTGTTAGTACATAGTCATAGAAATCCAGATTGATGAGACGTAAACATTAGCGTGACATGATTTAAACTGAAATGCGAAAGAAGGAAGAGTTCGAAGAGCTCTGAAATTATTTCCGTCACCGATGTACTAAATATGAAGAAACCAGTTAAACATGTTAGGATATAAAACAGACTGTATTCTACTTTATAATAGCCGTAAACTTAAAAAGAGCGGTTTATTATTGTTGCTCTTATTTAGTTCCACGTTGGGGTGACGAACTACCAGAATAGTTAGCACGCGACATAAAGTGCTTGGTAACATGCCTTCTAGTTTTACATTCTGAGATGAAATGCCACCGAGGTCGACTTCGCCTTTCATCCTTTCTGAGTTGATAAAGTAAGTACATGTTCAACATTGGAGTTGATATAATCGACTTGTCGCCTCCATCTAATACTGGAGACCTTGTACCAAGATTTGAAATAACCATTTAGTCTCACATAGGCCTTGATACAACAAATAATTTGTAAAAAGCGATCTGATCAGGAGCATTCCATACGTTGTTCAGACCTCACGAAACTATGGCTGCATTATCCAAAGAGTGTTTGCTTATTCAAGACAATAAGAAACTTCTGGTTGCTGATTCTAGCATGACATGGCAAGTCATGCGAAATGACTGTCCCAATGTTCAATTTTTCCCTCTCAAATTAAAACAATTAACTTTCAAATTAATCGAATTTGAAATTAAAATAAATGAATCTCAAATTAAAGCAACAGAACTATAATATCAATGAAATCAGATGAACTTTATTTAAATCAAATGAACACCAATTTAATTTATACTAATTTAAAACTGATATTAAATATCCGATGTGACATTTAAATAATGACGTTTGATTTAATACATATTTTGCTCAGTCATGCTACTTCCACATTCAACAAAATTTTCTCTACATGAGATAAATTCCTGAACGTCATTTCATATAGCTTAGTATATTTAACTGATTAAGTAAGCATTACAGTGTAGAGTAATGCATTTATCGCAGTGAAGAGTAATGCATATGAAGTACGAAATGCATCCATATTAAGTCAATAAAATAATTTCCAGTCGAGCACAAGGATCGATGTAATCGACGTACTAATCCCTCGCAAGTACTGGCCTTGTGACTAAATTTAAAAGCAACTTGAGAGTTAAACGATCTAATTCAGTAAATATTTGACCTAAACCCTATGCAGAACCTTAACACTTTCTTTCCAAGTGTAGTTCCTGGAGATGCAAAGACAGCAAGATCAGGTATTTTAATCTAGTTAATTATTTTCAAAGAGGAACTGAAGTAGAAAGCGATAGCACATGTAAAATCTTTGCGAGAATGTTATAAAAGAAAAAAGAAATGAAGCTCAAAATCTAAATATATTTTTTTAATCAGACACCAAATGGAATACCAGATTAAGCTGTAATAGTGACAGGGTCAGATTCTGATAATTTAATTTTAAAAACGGTAGAATAGGGTTTTCCAAACAAAACTAATATGGAATGGGTTCATGAAATTAGGTTATCGTTCCATAAACATAATTTTACAAAACATGCTACACTTACCTTTCGGCTTCACATCTTTTGGTATTGCTGTAAAAGAAGAAGAAAAACGGAATATAAAATTATTTTTTAACATAATTCAAAATTGTTATTATTTTGCAACAATACTACTAATTTCAAATCATTTCTATCAACTCAAAATGTGTTTCTAATTTAACTGTAAGCTATAGTGTTTCTTTTTTTTTTTTTTAGATTTGTTAATGCTACAGCTTCCATTATGAACAAGACTAAAACCAGAAGGTGATGCATTATCATTGGAATTCGTAACTTCATTTCAGCGAAGTATGAAGGCAAAAAAAAAAAAACAGCAATGTGAAATAAACTAAAATATATATTTAGAGTTTAGAATAACACATATCAAGTGGATTTATATTTGTATGCTACATATGTAATATACATATGTATACATACATACACACTCATAAATGTATACATACACACATGCACTCACGCACACACACATACACACACCAAACACACACACACACACATAAACATACGTATATATATAAGAATACATATGCATGTAAATATATGTGTAAACATTTATATGTACACGATCCAGATATATGAAACACCTTTATATAAGTACTGAAAGAAAAATTGCATTTCACTTTATCATATGTTTTGTCTTTTTACTCTTGAAGTATCACTACCACACACGCATAAATACACACACACTCTCTCTCTCTCACACACACACACACACACATACACACACACACACACACGCATACACACACACACTTTCTCTCTCTCTCTCACACACACACATACACACATACACACATACACACAGACATACATACACACAGACACACATACGCACAGACACACATACACACACACATAGCAATCTTTGTAGCGTACTTAATATGGATGTATTTTTGGAATGCCATAATACTGTGGTATTCGCCTTGAGACGGCTTCGCATATAGACGTATAGTGCTAAGAAGCACAGGCATATCTCTAGCAGACTAGGGATCGTACAGCAACAGTGGTGCCAAGCGTCATTTCGTCCGTGTTTACGTTCTGAGTTGAAATTTCGCAGAAGTCGACTTTGCCTTTCATCCTTTCGGTGTCGGTAAAATAAGTACCAACTGAACACTGGAGTCGATGTAATTAGCTTACCCGCTTCTTCAAAATTACTAGTCTTGCGCCAAAATTTGAAAACATTATCATTAGTATCATCATCATTGCTATTGCACTGTTTCTGACAATGAAAACGACGAAGAGGAAACGTAAAGTGAGGAAGACATAGTTCGTGATAATGAAAATAGATATATAAATTCATATCCAGATGTGTGTGCCTGCATGCGCATGTGTGTGTGTGTATGTGTCTGTGTATGCATGTGCACGCGCGTGTTGTTTTCCTTTCTAATTCTACGTCTTAATTTCCTCAATTCTGCATGCTTCATTCAGTGAAAATGATTATATTTATGAACGAAATCCAGCATTTTCGTCAACTTAACGAGTGCAATGAAGGACAATCGAAAAGGGTTCTCATTTCTTATTTTTCCATTTTAATTCTTGACACTTTTATCTTCATAATAAAGTTGTTATGGCGGAAACCGATTCAGATCGCATAGTGAAAATGTGGTTTCCTCTTGCGGACATAATTTCGTTTCTATTCCACTTAACGATTTGAGAGTGTGGTCTCAGAGACCAAACTTATTAGCATGTACCTCGAAATAGCCTTTTACCTTAGAAATAGTTTAACTAACTAATATATAAAAATATACTTATATAGAAGTAAAGATTTGAAGAACTTTTATAGCAATTCAGCTGTTATAAGGTATTGAGTATGATGGACGATAGTTATATCTAATCGAAAATAAATAACGATCGAATATAGAACTTCGAAAATGACTAAATATAGTTCTAAAGCGGGAATTAAAACTTAAACCGTACAACATTAACAACCCATGTATGAATTATCTATAACACAGTAATTATGTTACATATTATAGAACCTCGGAATATTGTATAAGAAAATATTAGAGCCGTATTAACTTAATTATTTCTGTGTGTGTGTGTGTGTGTGTGTGTGTGTGTGTGTGTGTGTGTGTGTGTGTGTGTGTGTGTATACATATATATATATATATATATACAAAATATATATATATATATATACATGCATACACACATATATGCATACATATATACATGCATGTACACACACTCATACATGCATTCATGCATACATACATACATACATACATACATACATACATACATACATACATACATAAGAGTATGTGTTCCAAGTAAATGCAGCGATTTTAATAAGTTGACTTCCTTCTGATTTGTATTGTAAATAATTTATTAGTTGCCCGTTTTCTCGGATGCGTAAAGGAACAGAAGAGGGCAAGAGGGATGGAGGACAAATGTACAATGGGCCTCGTGTATAAAGGAAAGTGAATATCAAATCAATAGTTACTCTATAAACCTTAATAACAAGGCCTGAAATCTGGGCGGAGGGGACTATTCGATTACATCGACACCAGTGTTTTACTGGTACTTAATTTATCAACCTCGAAAGAATGAAAGCAAAGTCAACAGACGAAATGTAGCTAAATATTTTGCCCAGCATGCAAATGGTTCTGCCTAGGGGACAAACAAGGACAGACAAAGGGTTTAAGTCGTTTACATCAACACCAGTGCGTAACTGGTACTTATTTAATCGAGCTCGGCGGAATTTGAATTCAGAACGTAAGGGCAGACGAAATACCGCTAAGCATCTCGCCCGGCGTGCTAACGATTCTGCCAGCTCGCCGCCCTATTGTTAATATATATATATATATATATATATATATATATATATATATACATACATACATACATGCACATGCATATATTCATACACACATACATAGATGCATACAACAAGGGAGAATGCTGGGGTTTAGATAATTCTGTAAAATAAAATGTATCAATATTAGTCGTATATTTTTTCTGGCTTTCAAGAATATAAAAAGTGACGATAAGAGCTATATTTCAGATACTCACCAACACATGTTTTGTTAGCGACCATGTCCACTATATGAATCAAATTGTTAAAATCTCTCGCGTTGAATACATGAGAACTATCCGGATCTGTTGCAATTTCGTTTAATTCTTTGCGACTAATTGAAGAGCCGATCCCAATGGAAATCAATGTGATATTGCTATTTCTTGCAGCTGCAGCTTCTAATTTGGTATCGTCAGGCAATGTCGATTCCCCGTCGGTTATTATAACACCAATTTTTGGTACGTTAGTACGAGCACCGTTGGCATGGGTGAACATGTGATAATGCATAAAGTTAATAGCCTGATCTGTGTAGGTATTACCAACTTTGTAGCGTATTTTTGAGATGGCTTTCTTAATGGCACCTTTGTTATTAAATTTGTTCAGGTGAAATTCCAGATGGGGACGGCTGTTGTAACTCATAGCACCGATTTGTATATGTTTTGGACCAATTTCGAATTTGTCTACGAGTTTCTCAACAAAATCAAGCATCTTATGGAAGTTTTTGTAACCGACACTTGCAGAGGAATCCATAACAAAGACAATATCAGCCGTAGCGTAACATTCTGGGAAACAAATGAAACAAAAATATTTAAAACATAGTGAAATTAATGACTAATTATATATTTATAACTTATAACAAACAATATATCTTGAGAAAGTTTCGAGAACGGAAAAAAAAACACATTGTAAACATATTAGAAAAGTGGTATATGATAACCCATTCTGCTTAAGGTACAAGACCTTGAAATTTTTGGGGAGAGATATAGTCGATTACATCGACCCCAGTACTTGACTGGTACTTAATTTATCAACTCTGAAAGGTTGAAAGCAAAGTCGACCTCGGCAGAATTATGTAGACTAATAGAAGTAATTTTTTTCTGTTATCCAAGCTATTTTAGAAAACACTTGCCCAAGTTATCCAAAACGACGTGGATGCGAAGCGAATTTTTTAATCGCACAAGTATGTATGCATGTATGTATGTATGGATGGATGGATGGATGGATGGATGGATGGATGGATGGATGGATGGATGGATGGATGGATGGATGCATACATATATATTCATTCATATATAATATATATATATATATATATATATATATATATATATATATATATATATATATATATATATATATATATATATATATATGTATATGTATGCATATAAACAAGTGTTTTCTAAAATAGCTTGGATAGCAAAACAAATTACTTCTATTATTCTACATAATTCTGCCGAGGTCGACTTTGCCTTACATCCTTTCGGAGTTGATAAATTAAGTACCAGTCAAGTACTGGGGTTGATGTAATCGACTATATCTCTCCCCCAAAATTTCAAGGTCTTGTACCTTAAGTATAATGGGTTATTATATATAATTGAGTGATTCTACACGATTATGATCAAATAGCATAGTGTATTGGATACTTTTCGATAAATTTCTGACGCTTAGTATATCATAATTCCTTTATTAAAGTTAATACTTATAAACACACAAATCCAACGTTAATACCTATTTAATTTCATCATATTTTTGCAGAAAACAAGAATTATATCAAAATTCCGTGAAAGCGTGTTCATAATTAATAGAGGACAGTAACTATCTGTCCTTGAAAGATAATGTGGATATATTTCACAGTTCATAGAGAATCATTACATTCTGTTTAAGAAAGTTTTCTCAAATGTTGTTTATGCCTACAGATTATTGATAAAATAGATATACGTATTAAAAATACTTGACCTCGATATATCGAGTCTGGTTAAAGTCCACAAAGTATATTTTAATCTTTCGACAGATAATAATGAAGTGCTTGAGGGTTTTTTTCTTATTAGATAACATGGGAAAAATGGATAATTAATATATACTTTACTCGCTTAATTAGGCTTGAGATAGGGTTAAGTTTGCGCAATTGATACGATTGAAGTTCAATTTGAAGTCATAAAGACTGACATTAAGCTATGGGAAAACGCCGACTGAACGATACACTTCTGGGGAAGAAACATTCACCAAGGATATTTTTACTGTTGATTGTGGTGTGAACCGACATGAGTGTTGAATGGAAGTCAGCATGCGATTCAGAGCAGAAAGATTCGAGAAGGTAGAGGTTGTTGCAATAATCTCAGGGAAGAGAGAAATATAAAGTAGACATAATGAACGTTATGTCTGGTAATTGTAGTATCTTGGACTCTTAATGATTGCATATTAACCGGACGATTGTATATATACATATGTTTAAGCGAATTTGTGTGCGACTAGTTCTCTTGTGTAGTACATTCTTGTGCATGAGAACCTACTGTAGAAGAAAGTTTGTAAAGTACCAGACTAGTCATTATTCATTCATTTATGTGGCGGCCAGTGTCACCATAGAAAATGAAACAAGCTCCAAACAAACTGGAAGGTCAATACTGGTTCAATTCCTCTCGTTGGAATTGTTTCATTTCACTTATGCTAATAATTCTTTTCGGAGAGCAGAAGTATAAATCTTGATATCTCTACTTTCTTAAATTACATATCGTTTATGCTTATTCAAAATTTACCAATTGTTATGTATTTTCATACATTCTATACAATTTGAAGAATGAATAAGTATGTAACCTAGATGCGTACGGAGGAGAGCAAAACAGTGTATATCATATATTTTTGTTTATTTCTGTAAAGAGATTGATTTGCAAAATTGAAGATTCACGTAAGAATTAACGGCTATTCACACCTTCTTAATGCTTCAAATACTTTTATAAATGTTCAATTATTGCCCATTCTAAAACTGTCAAAACCAAATATAAAAAAAATTAAAAACATTTGACTGCAAACATCAGATATGAATTCACGTGATTGCACTACATAATTCCGGAAATTTAAATACAAATCTGTTCAACTCACCTGACGCAGTTCCGTTCTCATGAGGAGCAACTGGAAAATTAAATATGGATAATATGAGTTTATCATAAATACTACGGAAAGTCAAAAAAATAGTTACGCTAGAATCATATATTTTATAGCAACATTCTAGGATTAGAACAATGATACATCCTGAATGGCAAGTTTTATGTATTATATTTGTTACGTTCAAGTAGGTCAGATTTGGCGAAAATATGAAGTACGAGAGGTTTTCAATGTCATATGATAGAGGCACATACTTTTCGTGTTTGAAATGTATGTGAAAGAATTTCATAAACTATTGAACACTTTTGTAAATTGTTTTGTGAGAACTCAATTGCGGATTTGTTATCAAATAATGAATGAAGTTAAAACTAAGGAAATGTAATTCTAATAGTTTAGATTTATTTCATATGGGACATTCCCACGATAACATATATCTGTTTTGCAATACGTCATTGTCAAAATGAGGATATAGCTTAGCGACTGTCAATACATAACTGCAAATAAGTGACCTTCAATATGCGAGTGTCATCAGAATATTGTCAACAAAATTTCAATAAATGACTAACAATTGATCGATATCAGCAAGTGGATATCAATAAATAAATATCAATAAGTGATTCTGAACAAAATAGTGTCCATGAGTGGCTATTATTAAAATGATGTCAATAAAAGATTCAAAATAAATGGAAGTGGAGAGACAAGTTACTGAAGAGATTGCAAGAGTGCAATGAAATGATTTAACAAAAAACTATATACTGTTTATAAATTAAGTAAGGACTGAACCAGTGCGTGTGTTTATTACCGGCATAATGCCTCTCCCAAGGTTTAATTGTATTTCTTTCAACACACGTATCCACATCAAGAATCTTGCACACGAAATACACATACGAAAAATAAAAGCCAGTTAAATGTTAACGAATATTAAAAAATATGGTAAGACCTAAAAATGGGACTCTAACGCAAGAAAAAGCTTATGGTTGGAAAAAACAGTAAATCCAAGAAAGATGGAATGTGTATGTTATGTATTTGTGTACCTAGTTGAGAGTAAGTGCATAAGAGTTGTTAGTACGTCATACAAATATCTGAAGGGTTAGTAATTCGTATCTCTTCATCACTAATGCATAATATAAACGGCTAAAATTCTGAAGACACTTAGCTGCAAATATGTATGCAGGAAAAGCTCATGGTTTTAAGCATTGGCAGCACTGTAAATGTGACGACTATTTTGCAAGATTGCATGAGTTCACCTTGTCATGTATTGATTGTTTCGTGTATTTAAATGATATCTGTCAGGCAAATTTACACAAGATGAACATCATTAAGGAGTTTATCAGCGATTCTCATAGGAACCGATATATATAAACAAACACTAAAACACACATACACACACACACAAATATATGTATACATCAATACATGCATACATGATCGTTATTATTGCATATTTAAAATAATCATAGGTGTTATTACCGTTACAAGAAGACTTCGATAATCTTGAGGCAATAGAGTGTAGGACAGCAAAGTCTTCAACTCTAAATTCGAAATCACTTTTTGGTGAGCTGGAAATATGCTTCAGTAGGTTTGTATTTATATCTCCAATGCCAATGGTAAATAATAAAATGCCGTTGTTCTTTATCTTCTGTGCTTCACTCTGAACGTTGATCGGTCCATTCGACTGACCGTCTGTAATCAATATAGCAATGCGTGTAACGTTTGGTCGAAGTCCATTACTAAATGTCATACTTTGTGAGAACAGCCTTTCCAATCCCTCACCGGCATGAGTGCTACCGCCGTGATACCGGATTTTATTGATGGCAGCAAGTAGAGAAGAAGAATCATTATAACTATCCAATGCAAATTCAGTCCTACTGGCACTGTCGAACGAATCAATACCTGTCAAAAAATGGAACATAATATAATGTAACAAGAATACTTTATTACCTTGTATATTAACTTGGAAGTGAAGTTATATTTTTAAGTGTTCTGCAGATGATACAGTTCAGAAACAGAGAATTATGAGTTAAGATTTCATAACGTATTACTAGTCTGAATATCTATCTATCTATCTATCTATCTAACTATATATCACTCTCTCTCTCTCTCTCTCTCTCTCTCTCTCTCTATATATATATATATATATATATATATATATATATATACATAAATATATATCTATATATACATATACATTTATATACATATACTTATATAGACATAGACACTACATAGATAGATAGATAGCTATTCTTTATATATATATTTACATATATGCTCAAACATACATTCATACATACATATATGTAAGTATATATATATATGTGTGTATATATATAAACATATATACACATACATACATTCATATAGACATAGATAGACAGATACATACATAGTCAGACAGACAGTCAGACAGACAGTCAGACAGACAGTCAGACAGACCGACAGACACACAGACAGACAGATATATAGATAGAAAGATAGATATACATTCTTTATATATGTGAGTCTTTACATATATGTTCAAATATACATACATGCATGCATGCATGCATGCATACATACATACATACATACATACATAAATACATAGAATTATATATATATATATATCATTTGTGAATAATATTCACATATTTAAATATTTTATAGCTTTATAATGGAACATCATCGAGAACGGATAGCTAGCCAACTGGCTCATCAGTGACCAATCGATTTTGAAATTTGTTCCCCTTCAACGATAACGAAACATCCCATCTGATTTATAGCATTCATCTTAATTGATATTGAATCCTTTCACATAGTATTATCTAAAATTACTTTATATCAGCATATATGTATAATTTTTATTATCTTCCTAATTACAAGTAAATCGATTGCATTCCTGAATCACAAATTAATTTCATGGCTCTTTTTGCAGAATGAGTTCATGGCTTTAGAATTGAACACTAATTAAATTCATGATTATCAAAAGGTACAGCTGAGATCAGTGTCGAAATAGATATCTCAAAACTATAATAATAATAATAATAATAATAATAATAATAATAATAATAATAATAATAACAATAATAACAATAATAATAATAATAATAATAATAATAATAATAATAATAATAATAATAATAATAATAATAATAATAAATAGTTCTGATGCAGTACCAAGAAGTGGCTCTCTTGGCTTCTGATCTCATGTGCATTGTTTCGTTTTGGTAAACAAGATTCGACACTGATCTCCGCTACTGCAAATATTCTGCTCAATACCACAGATTTGCTTGTCAGTTGCTTGACCATAACCAGTTGAGTATGTCACTTAGTCGCTAACAATATGTACATCTCTGATCACGAACAGAAGTAGCAGAGAGCAACATATCCATGTGTTGAGAGGAATTCTTTGGGATTTGGATAATTCACCTTTAGAAACATGGGTATTTTGTTCAACATCCTTAAACAACCCTTACTCAGGGACCTTTTGAGCGGGATGGGTTACTCGATCCGAAGAAAATTGTAATTGGGCACCACCTGCAAGGTCATGCACTGTTTATCTTGATATGAGATCACTATGTCACGCACGTATGGTTGTGATGCATGTGCCTGGTGTACTCTTATCAGACGCGTAGTCATGATGGGTATACTGGGCTTCGTATATTTTACCCCATTGTCACTTTGATGGCATGCCCTGCTCTCTCACTCAATAATAATAATAATAATAATAATAATAATAATAATAAGAAGAAGAAGAAGAAGAAGAAGAAGAAGAAGAAGAAGAAGAAGAAGAAGAAGAAGAAGAAGAAGAAGAAGAAGAAGAAGAAGAAGAAGAAGAAGAAGAAGAAGAAGAAGAAGAAGAAGAAGAAGAAGAAGAAGAAGAAGAAGAAGAAATGATTATATTGTGTTCATCTCTCTGGTGATATAGCAATGCAATTATGGTCAAGAAGCTGAATTTCGGAATATCAACAAAAAACAAAAGTAAAGTTTAATAATATTAATTACCTATTTGTACTTGATCAGGGCCGATGGCAAAGGTATTACTGATGGTTGTCACAAAATTTAGAACTTTCTGGAAATTACTTTTACCGATGCTGGCAGAGGAATCCAGGACAAATACAATATCAGCTTGCGCTGGACATTCTAACCGAGGAATAAAAACAGGTATTAATTTTTTAATACATGAAGACATTGTTGTGTGGTTGAGAAATTTCTATTTCAACTACGTTGACTTGAGTTCCGTCCCGCTGAGCAAAATCTTGAGCAAGTTTGTTATATTTTAGTCCCCGGCTTTGTATGGATTTGGTAAATGGAAACTGAAAGAAACTTGCCGTATGTTTGTGTGTGTTCCTATGTGTGTGTGTGTGCGTGCGTGCGTGCGTGCAAGTGTGTATGCCTTTGTGTTTTCACTTGTCCTCCACCATCGCTTGACAACCAGTGTTGGTTTGTTTACGTTTCCGGGTTCGGCAAATAATCAATAGAATAACTACCATGCTTAAAATTTCAGTACTGGGGTCGATTTGTTCGACCGAACCTTTCGAGGCAGTGCCCCTGCATGGCTGCAGTTCAATGAGTGAAACTAGCACAAAAGGGTAAAATGAAAGGTATTCGATGAGTGGCGACGGAGATGACGAAGATAATCACTAATAGATTTGCAGTTTCTAAATTCGAGAGTTCTTCAGTTAGAAGTCTACGGAGTTACACTTCTTGGTATTGATAACGAACACAACTGGAGAAGTAATGGTCACTGATTTATGCACACGGCCAGCAAATTTGAAAGAAAAGCTTTAGTCAATACAATCGATCATGCTACTTGGCTAGTACAGTATTTCATCAACCCTGGATGGATGAAAGCCTTGACGGAATTTGAGCTCAAAAAGTAAAGAATCGTAACCAAAAAATACTAAACGTTTTTCTGGCGTTCTAACGATTCTGCCGATCAGCCGCCGTAACACAGCTCAGATAATTCAACCGACCTCGGCGAAATTTGAATTCAGAACGTAAAGACGAATGAAATGCCTCTAGGTAGTTTGTACGGCATACTAACGATTTTGTCAGTTCACTGTCTTAATACAGCTCAAGAAATAATGACAACACTATTTATAAATAATTCTAATTCAATCTCCAAGGTTTCCAACTGTTAAATATCTCGTCCGCTTTCAAATTCATTTAATATAGGTCGAATATCTAAACAGAAAATATTTTCCCACAAAAATATTTTGAGAAGAAAATCTCAATCAATCATATTTAATGTTGTTTAATTAAAATTTAATCAAATAAGTACATTGATATAATAGATTTTCATAAGTTGCTTCACAATAGTCCTACTAAGATACAACATATTTAATATAATTTGATTGTTAAAAATTTCTCATAACGGAAATTTAATTGCTGTTTCCAGCACTAATCATATTAATCTCTAGCATTCTTATCAAAACCGGATACAACTATTATTTACACCCCCGACAAATAATTACAGCTACCTCGTCAAAGTTAAAAGAAATGACTCATTGTAAGACATTCAAAGCATTTTCTAAGAACTTATTTATACATATTATACAAGGGCTTACTTTATTAGAATTAGAATTTGCAGCATTCATTTAGTTTACAGACTTCTCTCAAACAATAAGCTCAGACGCAGTGCGTACCTCTAGCTTTGGGGCATTACACGTTGAGAGATAAATGTCCACTTGTACAGGGCACCGGTCTATTTATAAATATCAGTTCACAATATTTTAGTACCTTCTCTGAGACGATCTGATACTGATCACAAAGTTTACTGCATTACAGCGAAACTCCAGTGGAAACTTTCTAGTGCAAGTAGTTCAAATTTTATTCATTCAGCTATTTTACATTTACTCTCTCCTTAATTATTAGCGATAATAAACCCACTCTTACTATCCAGTTATAATGTCAGTAGTCTTATAATTCTTTCAGTTTTAAATATCAGACGTAAACAGTGTCTCCGTCGAGACAAGAATACATTAGCATACAAGCGAAATAACTGAGAATCTAATTGTTTATGCACTGTGAATTAAAATAGTATCTGCATATTTTCAACTGAACTTCTGCGGAAATATATTCCACAAAAGTAGTACCACAGTAAAATGAAAAAACCTCGAAACACGCAAAACATGATGTGAATGATCTAATAAGATGGTTTTGTATAACTAAGATAATCAAATAGAAAATAAAATGGAGAAAAATGAAAACAATCATTGTTCAGCGACAAACACAATAATTATGAAAGTTCTACTTACTCTCGATAACTACAGGTGACTCTGTAGTATTTTTCTGTGCTGTGAATAGAATGGTTAATTAGTTAATTTCCTTACAAGATAATTATCTTCATAAACCTGTAAGCTTTATAAAAATCAAATTCAATAGCGTCATATATTAATTTTTGTAATCTACATTCTCCATATTGTGAAGTAAAAAAATTATTGCCGGTTTCATAACAGAAAATAAAGTTCGCTGCCAATATAGTTCTTTTGTTTTACACGAGATCAGTATATTTTACTCTAAAACTAATGAAGGTCAATGCGTAGCAAAATACAATATATAATTTTCTATTTGTCATTAGGAGAAAACCTGCGTTTGATTGAAAATTTCACTAATATTTACATAAGCAATTATTCCTTGCGTATGGTTGTGAGCCCTGGGTCACTTACTAGAACCAGAAATGCCACTCTACATCTACCCTTCGCGAGCAATTTTTGATAATATCTGGATGTAAATATCGCAATGATTATTTCGGAAAATAATGCTCTTTTTTCTTCAGTTCTGATGGAACTGAATTGCATGAAAGACACTCAGATAAGGACCAACATATTTTGGGGAAACTTAGGAAATGAGCTACTACTTCCACACCCTATCTAATTAGTTTACCTGATTTATAACGAGAGTAAAAAGATTCACTCGTAGCTTAACGTTTATAATTCTTTCTTTGATTAAGGAACATATTTTTAGATTTTACAATTGAGTGACATGTATAAAAACCAGTGAATCTAATCAATGCACCTTATTTATCTTTCTACGTTTGTCATATCTTAACTCCTCACAGACTGTCTGATCTCCTTTTTGTCGTACCTCACTATTTCATTTTATCTCTATACTCTTTTCGTATTCGGATTCTGTACCAATGAAATATTGAGGAAGTTGCCGAAGAAAAGAAAATATAAGCAGAGCAGAAAAACAAACTCTATTTCAGATTCACGCTTTTGTTATTCGTAAACCAGCCTGATACAATTCATCTTGGCAATAGATACCAATCGAAAATCACAGATACGAATTGTAAATGAAATAGATCAAACATGAATTGAA
>NC_142931.1:109052281-109054781 GCF_046866305.1 Octopus bimaculoides
TGATATACTGACCAAATATGTATCAACGCAGTGCCGATATTCATTTAAGATTTTCATATTTTTATTGTGTGCAATCTTAAAAATTGTTCTTACGTTGAAACATTTGCACTTAGTAGTGTGATAGTCAAATTGAGTTCGCACCTGATAATTGTTGACATGTCAAAGAAGAATACGTTAAAACAAATGGATAATGAAAATCAGACACCATTTGATTGATGGTTTCACAGGTTGAAAAGGTGAGAAAATATTGTTCGCAAACACGCCCAGAGTGAAGAAACAAGTGCTGTTTTGGGAGGATTGTTTACCAGTACATTGACTCCTTTAATGCAAATGCTGTTATAATTACAATTGCATTTAACAAATGGTTAGTTAGTTAAGTGACAATTAGAAATATAGCAAAACATCGTTTTTTTATTTGACAATTCTTCGGCATGCAAATAATTTGTCATTAAAGATCGTCAAAGTAATTTTCTTGTTTTCAAAGATTACAACGTTAATTTAACTATGTTGCTAAGGCACTCGCAGAGATTTACAGAAATTTGAACAATTTAAGCTGGCGTCAGTAATTATTAAAGTTGATGTGAAGCAAATATAATTGCAAAACGGATTTGCAAAAGTTAACAAGAATGAAGGAAATGAAGCAAGTCTCATGGAGAACTCTCGGAAATTGCTTTAAAACAGCAGGTTAAGGTTTCTATGCATAACAGCCTAAATCAGAAGAATTGAAATAAATCTGAACAACATAAAGTTTCACTGTGAGTTAAATAAAAGTATTACCACTATTTTCTGTGCTATTGATGAGCAGAGAAAAAGAGAGAGTTCATTGACAGATCGTTTCATGGTACATTAAGTTCTCCGCAAACAAGATTTACCTGGTTACTCTTGCCATTGGATAGAATAGATCAGCGGGATATAACGTATGAAATAGGCTAGCGACATGGTACATTGTCTTATTTGCATATTTGTGCATGTGATGGCTAATCGAAATATCTATTTTATGCGACATTACAACGTAAAAGAAAACAGCTGAAACAACATGATATTGCATAGCATCACTCTTGGTTAAATATTATCTCTATACTACAGTTCTGTATACTATTTATTGTGGACGAACCCAGGCAACACTTAACTTTGAGGAGCAATGAACAAACCACGAAACAGTCCCTCATACTATTATCCTCACGTTAGTAACATAGAAAGAATGTGAATATATTCTGATTTAACCTAAAGGATTTACAGCATTCCACAAAGAAAATTCCCGTTAGAAACATTTATACAGACATTGGAAAGCGAAGTTTCAGATATCCACGCCGCCAAAATAAAAACTAATAAAAACGAGAAATACTTGACCGTCGTTTCACGTGTACATGAACGTCTATCACTGTTATACACCTTTATATTTTAATCAACAGATAGTACTATAGGGTAATCACTATTTATACAGAGCTCAAACCAGAGGACAACTGTAATCGCCGATCTAAGTAAAGTACTCTTATTCATTGACCGCGTTTTTAATTAATTGAAGATTCATGCACATCTCAGCGTAAACTAGTAAATCTGAAACAAAGTGAAACAAATAATCCAACAGTTTTTGAAATCTACAATGTAAACATATGAAGCAATGTAAATAGTTGCATTCTATCCATGTACAGAAAGTAAGTCGTTGATTATTTTTTTGTGTGCATTCAAAGAAAAGTAAATTTATGTACATTATTTCATTTTTTTTTACAGCGAGGCTTTTTTAAAGCTGTAGCTATGTATGTATGTATGTATGTATGTATGTATGTATGTATATATGTATGTATGTATGTATGTATGTATATGTGCATGTGTGTGAGTGTGCGTATATGTTTGTATGTATATATATATATATATATTGATACATACATACATAGAAACATACATACATACAAACATACATACATACATATCATCCCATAAATGATGCGTTTTTTTCAGTTGCTTGACTTTAAATTCGGAGGGGTGCGGAAAAAACTACATGCATCAACTTGCTATAAAAGCAGGTAATAATTTTACCTTCCCACTTTGAACTTTTAAACCCAAATCAAACGATAACAAAGGAGATCTACTGCAAGTAGCTTGAGCGGCTTAAGTCAGCGCTAGAAGAAAAACGATCATCTCTGGTTTCAAGACGAAAGGTGTTCTTCCATTAGCGAGGAAGACATTCCAAAGGTTGGAGCAGTTTAAATGAAAAACGATGTCCCACCCACCATATTCGCCGGACATTGCCCCAGCTGATCATCATTTATTCCGCAGTCTTCAAATTCATTTGGACGGAATAAATATGAATTTTGTAGACGAGGTCTGTACAGTACTGGAGTAGTATTTTTCGTCACGGACAAGTGAATTTTGAAAGAAGGATATTGTAACCCTACCAAATGGATGAAAGACTATTGTAGAAAATGAAGGAGAGTATATTTTAGATTAAAAAGGAACTTTCTTATATTAATTTTGAAAAATATAAGTATTAAAAAAAACG
>NC_142931.1:109059781-109064781 GCF_046866305.1 Octopus bimaculoides
GTAATATGTCCTTTTTGTATTGGTTATATCCAAACGTAAAATAACATGAAGTCAGTAGATCGTCTCACATATTAAAAAAACACGACTTCCTGAGCATCCTCCAACATTTACTATTCAAAAGGGTTTTTCAACTCAACAGTTGCATGCTACTATTTATAGCTTTATATGCTTAACTTTGCAAAATTCTTATGATGCTAATAGCTTACAATTCTCGCTGGTAGAAATAACGTTTTGAAAACGGAAAGAGAAATTTGAAGGAGAACACTTTTGATGTACAACTTCATGGTTTTCCGAAGTTTCAAGTTTAGTTTGAAGGATAGCGGGAGGTTAGTAGGCGAGGTAATATATTTTATGAAAAGAATGGCTTGTTAAAGGAGAATTTTAGACTTACTTGGTGCTGGAGTTGTTGGTGGTGCGGCTGAAAAAGATAAAACGATATCAAATATTAATGCAGAGATATTTCATGTATGTACGTATTCGGGTATGTTTTTAGTATACTTATCTGCGTAGGCATGTATATATATATATACGTGGGATCTTTTTTAAAACGGGGGCCACATTTTTCATGAACGAAACACTTTGAAACTTGGAACACTGGTAGAATGTGTCATATAAAACATCTTTTTCTCTTAGTCTTCTTAAAAAAAAAAGAAATCCATAAATTATTCCATGTTAAAGTTGTCGTATTTCTGTAATTTCAACCAATCACTGACGTCCATTCAGCCGATATACATTAAGTGCCGATTACATAAACAAACGATTCTGAAACAATTAATCCTAACCCTAACCCTAACTCTAACCCTATCCCTAACCCTAGGGTTAGGGTTAGGGTTAGGGTTAGGGTTAAAGCAAATTTAAAATGAAAAAAGCAAATAAAACGAAGGTATGGAGATTAAATACGCTTTACATCGCTTAATCATCCAAAGGAGTAAATATAAACAACTGAATACTTGTCAGTGATTGGTTGAAATTATCGAAATAAGACAATTTTTTACATGAAATAAATTCGAATACAAAAATATTTTTCTGTTCTATAACACAAAATAGATAAGTATACGAAGTTTGAAAGTCTTTCGGTACCAAAAACACTACGTAAAACATTAATGAAAAATGTGGCCACGTTTTAAAAAAGATCCTATACGTGTGTGTGTGTGTGTGTGTGAGAGATAGAGAGAGAGAGAGAGAGTGTATGTATGTTTGTGTGTGTGTATGTATGTATGTGTTTATCTATAAGAATGCAAATATGTGTGCATTTGTGTGTATAAGTATTCAGATGTGTGCGAGATTATATTTACGTATATATATGCATACATATACATATATATCCATCTATATCTGTATGCGTATATATCCATATATAATATATATGCATACATGCGCGTGCGTGCACACATACAAATACACAGACACACCCATGCACAAACACACAAGCACGCATATTCATACACACATATATATACACGCGTGTAAGTCAAAAGTTATCCGCACTTTAGCCGTAACTTCTCTTTATCATCGTCACAGTGCCTTCTGCGAATGCGTGCTTATAGCTGGTACAATTGTGGTCACATGATCGAAGCTTGAGCCTGATCACACCATTTTTCTTTTTGGCTATGCAGTGTGAGCATGGCCGCTCCACTAGCAATGTACACCAAAGAAGAACAAAGAGCAGTGATCCGAGAGATGGTAATGGTGAACCGGTTCACCGCTACCATCTCTCGTACATGCAGAATCTTGTCAGTGGTGGAGGTGGACGGGCGTCCTGCTCCCTCTTCGAGCGTTACACCTTTCCGGCCACTTTTAAACTCTCCATTCACTCATACGCACTTCTACGCGGTGGTGCACTGTCTCCGTATTGTGCTAAAAGTCGCAGATGAATTTCAACGCCTGACACCTTCCGACTAGAAAATCAGATCATCGCTCCTTGTTCTTCTTTGGTGCTCATCGTTAATGAAGCAACCATGAAAGAAAAATGGCGCAATCAGGCTCAAGCTTCGATCACGTGACCACAATAGTATCGGCTATAAGCATGCATGCGCAAAAGGTGGTGTGACAATAATAAGGATATATTACGGCGAAAGTGTGGATAATTATTTATTTTTCCTCTTATAAAGCTGTACAAAATAATATGTAAACATTGAATACAAAAAAGCATTTGAATACAAAAATAAACGAAGCCTGCCTATGAAACTATTGGGTCAAAGCTAGCCTTCAATTTCATAAGAATTTGTAAACATTCGAGAGAACGTAAAATAATTATTTTTGGACTATTGAATGGATGACGGAGCACACCACATAAAGCTATAAATAGCGTTATGTCATGCGTCTCGAGATCCACTATTCTGAAAGAGAATTATTTCAGGTCCCTTCTTAAATTCGTAAATTCTCAATACCTCAGCAACGTACAATTCTTGCTGCTAAAATTAAACGCCCAGGCTACTTTGGCCTAATAGCAGAACCGTTGTCATAATTACAGGTTATATGGGTTGAAGTCCCATAGGCAGGATTCGTTTTTCTTTCTATCCAAATTTATTTTTGTACCCAATGTTTATATAGTTTTGTATAGCTTTATGTGATCTGCCACGAGATCCAATGTTATAAACAAGAATTAATATGTATGTATACATACACACACACACACACCCTCACACACACACACACACACACACACACACACACACACACACACACACACACACACACACACACACACGTATATATATATATATTATGCACACACACATATATGTACGTATATATACATATATTTATGGCTATAAGAATGCATGTATGTATGTATATATATATATCTATCTATATATATATATATATATATATATATATATATATATATATATATATATATATAAAGGCGATTACGATGAAGACGACGGTTTCAACAATACAAGCGATGAATGTCACATAATTTGTACTTACTTGGACAGGCTTGTTGATTGCAGGCTTTTGTTTCGGTAGTATTTCCATAACATTTTTTGAGAAGACATGTTCGGGTGCGGTTGGTAAACCCAGTGTTGCACGAAGCTGAACATGGACTCCAAGGGGTCCAATCCCCAAACTGGCGTTTAGCTGGTAAAACCAAATTTTAGTCTCAATTATTTCTTATATTTATATCATGTTTAGATCGATAGATAGATAGATAGATAGATAGATAGATAGATAGACAGATAGACAGACAGACAGACAGACAGACAGACAGACAGACAGACAGACAGACAGACAGACAGACAGACAGACAGACAGGCTGAGTGATTGATCTATAAATAGATGTGATTGACTGGTTATGGATATACATATATGTGGCTATATATATATATATATATATATATATGAGATGTATTGTTATCCAGAAAACACAGGATGGCACGTAAGGTTATGTAAGTGCTACGTTAGGACCGTAGGGAGATTCTCGGTTCGATAATACGAGTGAGGAGTCTAATGCGGGTCTTGTGTGAACATGTATATATTAAATAAAATAAGACAACAAAACAAAGGCTGTGTGGAATTTATAGGAGATTTATAAAGAGAAAGGTAGTCTTACAGCTGTTTCAGGGATAAGAAGGACATATATTCATCAGAGACGATATGAGAAAGTTAAAGAAAGGGAAATAGTAGAATTCAATATAAGGAGTTATTTTGGAAAAAAGATGGATATAGAAAATATAAAGTGATATAGGAGAATAAAAATAAAAGTAAAAATGTATGTGGGATGTTACAATTGAAGTTTCATTATCCAAGGGAAGTTCTGCGTAGAATGGATATAAATGCTTCTTGTCCATGATATGTATATTACGAAAGAGTTCGTATTTTGTTATTACGAGTGTATAGTATGGTGACATAAATTCCATATGCAGTTCATTCAAAGGTGTCTTGTGGTATGAACATCGTCTCTGATGAAGGGATACCCCTAATATCCCAGAAACAGCTGTAAAACTACCTTCCTCTTTATAGATGTCCTATAAATTCCACACAGCCTTGGTTTTGTTGTCTCATTTTATTTAATATATATATATATATGTGTGTGTGTGTGTTTGTGTATACATACATATATATATATATATATATATATATATATATATGCATGTATATGATGACTCTTCTGTTGAAGATGATGTATAAGCTTTGAGTTTTTGCTAAACGACCTGCACAAATGATTTTATAGTGATCGAATGTATTTGCAGTACATTAGCTCACTCTCTCCATCAAATTGACATTGTCTGGACAGGTGCACGGTGTGCCATATGCTAGGTTTCGAAGTGATCAGAAAGCGTCCTGAGAATTGAAAAAATGATCGCAACACCATAACCACTAGGCCATTCGCCCTCAAACAACTTTTCAGTTATGTTACGCACGTTTCCTTAAAATAGTTATTCATGTGATTATTAATATATTACATTATAAAACAACAAAACCTGACCATTTCATGAGATATTATTGCGCAATCAAAAACATAAAACCATTATATAGAAACGTATGTTACAACTGAACAATTGCCTCCGTTCATATACATTTATTATTATTATTATCATTAATATTATTTTACACCGCGTTAAATGTGTAGTGTATTATTATTAATACGTTAAATTTAGAGACTGCTTAATGTCATGAATTAAGTGGTTACTATTACATTATCTGTTTAATTGATTGGTTAATAGATTTGAGTATCGTTGGTTATCATTCGAAGTACACCGTTAGCCATATACACGCAGGAGTGTTACTGAGCTAATGGTCTGGCTCACAGAAGTCATCTGCTACTTGATTTCTATATATTTATATATATACACATACATGTGCGTGTGTGTGTGTGTGTGTGTGTGTGTGTGTGTGTGTGTGTGTGTGTGTGTGTGTGTGTAAGATATGCGAGATAAAAAGACAGAATGCTCATGGCGGAAATGCCTGTAATTTTAGGTTTTCTTGACAATGACTGCCTTAGGCCTCAACACCATCAATCACCTCATCAGGTATTGATAGATATTAACCTGTCT